>NC_064282.1:66551334-66601389 GCF_019186545.1 Solanum stenotomum | reverse complement strand
TAGATCATTCCACCAACCATGGAATGTCCTCGTGGACTCGATCTAGTAAGAGTTTCTTTTAAGGTATTTATGTCATTTCATTATTTTCATAAGCCTAAACCGCAACATTTTAACTTCAATGGGGGAATATATCATGGTAGTTCTCTTAATTTATATCTTATTCTAAACTCTCAACTCCTCAAGCTTAGAGTAGACCTCAAAGAAAGATAAATCTAGGATTTCAAGCTTCTCAATCAAGCTCCACTCCAAAACTTTTATTCTTCTAGATATGTAATTCTATCATAGTGAGTAAATGAGTTCTTCTCACGTCATACAACTACAATTTTGGTTAGTAATATCAAAATTAGAGTTTTACCTCATGTTTAGTATTTCAAATTCTTTTATTTCAAATTTGCGCCACTTATTGATCCTGCTAATCATTATATTGTATATTGTTGGTGATCATTGGTTGATGGTTATGGTTATTCTATTTTATAGACTATTTTTTAGGTGAAAGTTATTTGAAAATTTTGTCATATTAATTCTTATACATTGCTTTCATGAGAAAGTATAGAATAAGTTTAAATATAATATTTTAGTAAGAGCTTAAAGGAAGTATATTTTTTCTCAAAGGCTTATTTTCATAAAGGAAGCATAGTCAATTTTTAAAGAAATCATATCTCAGCTTTGAGAAATATAGTTAGATTTCCAGATAAATCTAGTCTTGTTTTAAAGCAAGTAAAGATCAATTTTAAAGAAGTATTATTGAGCATAGACTCAAAGAAAGAGATTTTCAGCATTCCCTTAAAGTATGATACTTTTTTTCTAAAGTGGGACAACATTAAAGTTATTGAGCACCAGTGCATATTTTCAGAGGTATTGAGCATCAAGTTGAATAAGAAGTTAGATAATAAAAACCCCAAAACTGTGTTGCCAACATATGATAGGATCTTGCCATAGATTCGTGTGACTCTCAGAAAGTCATTGGTAAGGGCTCACAGATTAGATCTATTTTTAAGTTTGTCCTTTATCTTTGAAAGGTATTGACTGGTTCTAACAATGTGGGCCACATCATAAGGCTCATAGGATAGTTGTTGGTTAAAGAAGTTTCCCAAGAAAAATAAACTTGTATTATTTTCAATATTTGCTATTGTTGCGTATTTTTAGTTATAAAGTTTCTAATAAAGTACACATGCATGTTTTACCATTCAATTGACTTCATTATAGTCTATCCTAAGATTTACTCTTTTGATACAGTATTTTTTCAGTTGCAACCTATTGTTTCACTCAGCTATTCTACATACAATATATTCTATGTACTTGCATCATTTAGCGTTGCATTATTTTATGATGCAAATTCAAGTATTTATGACCGGTAATAGATCATCACTATGATCTCACTTTTATCTAACTTTGGTGAGACCTCCTTACTTTGTGAGGGCTCTAGTCGATTAAGGATTTTAATAGTTAGTAAGCATTGCTAGTAGATTATTTAGGTAGCCAGAGACCTTATCTCGACATCTATCTTCAGTACATTAGAGGCTTTATAGATAAGCCAGTGAAGTTAGTCTCAGTTTTTTGCAAACATCTCTGTTGGACTGCAGTTAGTAGCAGGTCAGATCAAGAATTCATTTGAGACTAGTGATAATTTTGAGTATCGTCTAAGTTCAGGATGTAGAATCAGAACATGACATACATGGTCTTTAGATTTTTTTTTTCCATTAATATTTAGTAATACACGTGTAGTTCAATTTGAATGTCTTGGCAAACAAATTACATTTTTTCTATTAAGAATAAATTCGTAATTTAGAGTATTAAGAGTAAATCACTAGATTTTCATCATCTCTTTCCTTTTATTAAATGTGTGTGAAAAAATTAAGTATAATTAGAGTTAAATATATATGTGTTAGAATTCACAATGTCACATTAAACACAACAGTTAAAGGGGTCATTTGTAATTTATCTCTATTTTGCGTTGAACTTTAATTTTTGTCCTGTCAAGGCTAAAAAAAAAAGAATTATGGGATATAAACTAATATAAATCCATTATAACATCCTAAAAGTTATGCTTGCACCTTTATAAAACTTATGTCCTGCTAGGCATATGTTTAATTTTTAAGAGTAAAAATTAAAAATTAGCCCAATTGAAAAGTAAAACTTCAAGTCAACAAATTTGAAAGACAAAATTATAATGAGAAAAATCCATAAATAGAGATATTATGGGGGATATAATTACCTTGTCCAAGAATACTTTTCATATTTATCGAATTTAGTGACACTTTTAGGCTCACCTCTCTCATTCTATCTCTGTCCCGCTTATATCCCCCTTTCTCTCCTCTCTCTCTTCTCTCCTCTCTCCTCTCTCCTCTCTCCTCTCTCCTCTCTCCTCTCTCGCTTCCCTCTCTCCATTTCCCTTTCGCTCTCCCTCTCCCTCCCCCTCACTTTGTTCTGCCTCTGTATTCCTCTTCATAGGTTGTATCACTTTATTATTTATCCTTCAAGATTGTATTCAACATTGAGACTCCAAAGTAGAGACATACAATTATATCAATGGCAGACTTGATAATGTATGTATCAACCTAATAACAATTGATACGTACCGTATCAATTTTTTTATTGATACATAAGATAGAAGCTTTAAAAAATTCATTAATACAGTCCGATACATGTATAATTTGTTGGGATTGCATCTTATACATCTCTCCCTCATGATTTCATCTGATACATTTTGATAAATCTCTCTCTCAATTTTATAAAGACCATTGATATAGTCTTATGCAAGTTGATACATACAGTATGATATATATATATATATATATATATATTGTATTTGATACATACATGGTGATACATATGGTTAATACTAGTTGTATCTTTATTTTGAAATAGATGAAAGATGTTAGATGTCACGCCTCGAGGCTACCCCCTTGACGTAAACACGAGACCTAGGATCACGAGTGACCCCAAGATAACCCTAAAGCTGGCATATCATAAGCAAACTAAAAGATAACTAAATAAAAGATACTATGCGGAAGCTAAAACAATAGATAACTGAATGGTGGGGAATACCCAATACTGATCTGATTATACATAAAGTACTAACAGGTTAGTGATACTGAACAATCATTCTAAAACTAAAGTTGAATCTAATACTATGTTTGAAAAAGCCTCTAACAGACTAGAGTTGTTGGGACATGCCCCAGTAAATCCTAGAAAAACTGAAAACTGAAATGAAAGACTGAATTTGAAAAACATGTCTATTGTCCTCGAAGTATGAGGACTCACCATTGAAGCTGATGAATACGGATTGGAAACTGATCTATGCGTGATCTGGATGTTGAGTACCTGAACCAACATCATGAAAGGATGTAGCGCAGAGTATGCGTTAGTACTTGGAATGTACTGAGCATTCAGGATATTGGATATAGCTTGACAAACATATAAACTGAACAATGTGTAATTGAGTAATGATATAACTGAATATGAATATAAATACTGCAATTTACTAAAAAGCATAACTAAATGCAATGACCAAGTACTAAATCCTGAATATGACATGCTGATTGAATACCGAAGTATAAACTAAAATCCTGGTCAAATGCACTTAAGTCTGAGTGTGGGAGATACTAATAACTGACATAAAATCACGTGAGTTAAACGTGGAGTCCAATGTATACGCACCATCAAGAGGACCCAATATACCTTGTCAGGGGTATAAAGGCATGACTAGTGTGTTCACTAAATCTGATGCCCAATAGAGGGGACTTATAACCTACGGAGGCACGCAGTTCTAGGATTATGAGGGTACGTTGAACCCTAGTCCAATTTGGTGCTAAGCCTACCCCCAACTGGAATGTGTACGACACAACTTAACTGAAATACTGGATTAGCTCAATATTCTGGCATGCTAACTGAGAATGCAACATTTAAGTACTGATAATGAAACATTTGAAATGTGAGGCATGTATATATCTGTTTATGTGACCTAGCTAGTGTAATTCAAGAACTAAATGAATCTACACAACTAGGTTTCTGAGTTTCATGCAAGGAACTAAGCAATGATTCCATGAAAACATGATTATCTGATTAAGAATAATATAACAGAGAAATCAAAACCAATATCTAAGGTTTTAGAAACCCTAGGTCTAAGCAAGATATAATGAATCAAGAATCTAACTAAATTTTAGGGACCTAGTGGATGAATGGAACCCACTAGTGAAATCCCACATACTTGGTGACGAAATCTATGGAGAAATCCTTCGATTTTGGGGCTGGAACTGAAGAAAACTTGATGTGTTCTTGAAGAGGACACGGTCGACTGCTTCTTCTCTTTTTGCTCTAGTTTTGGCAAATTTAGGTGAATGAATTGCTTAGGGTAGGTTCTGATTAAGTTACTAGGCTTAAATTAATCAAAACTACGTAGTTTAGGGGTTAAACGACGTAGTTTAGATGTCCAACGCATAGGGGAAAAGAACAAAACGACCTTAGCTTAAAAGTTGTTGGGGCCAACGACGGGCATGACCAACAGACCATGGATGGACCTACGGTTCGTCCTGTCATCTCATTGTTTGGCATTTGGGAGCTGAAGGCTGGGGGTCTAAACCACGTACCGTGGTCCCAACTAGGGTCCGTAGGTTCGGCCATAGGTCAAGGTTTTTCTGAGGAGTTATGGGTGGCCAACTACGGACCCTTCTTACGGTCCGTGGTTCAGACCACGGGCCGTGGTTTGGCCTCGTCGATGGCACTACAACTTCTGAAATTCTACATATTTGGTCTTTCTCAAATTCGGGGTGTTACATTATCTCCCTCTTAGGAACATTCATCCTTGAATGAAGTCTAAACTAGGTGAGTATAGAGGGAAGGAGCAGCAATCCCTACCACTAAGTACTAGAAACTGAAATCTGACTGAACTGAGTTCCAAGAACATGCAAATATGCTGAAAATGCAAGAACAACTGAAGAAACATGATACTAAGACCGAACTTACGCAAGAGTAAACTGAGAGATTGGAGAGGACTATTACATCAAGCTGAAACGAAATTGGAAGGAAAAAGATGAGGATACTTGGCCTTCACGACTGCTTTTCCTTCCCAAGTAGTTCCCTCTACAGACTGACTCCTCCACAAAACCTTCACTGAAGCTACTTCTTTATTTCCCAACCTACAAACCTAAAGGTCAAGAATCTCAATTGGTACCTCCTCATATGTGAGACTATCCTTCACAACCACACTCTCTAATGGTACTATCGATGTTGGATCACCCATACACTTCTTAAACAAGGAAATGTGAAAGATTGGATGGACTGCTGCTAGTTCTGCTGGCAACTCTAACTCATAAACCACATTTCCAACCCTTTTCAAGATTTTGTAAGGACCTACATATCTCGGACTAAGCTTCCCTTTCTTTCTAAATCTCATCACCCCTTCATAGGTGACACTTTCAGGAAAACCCAATCATTTAATTCAAACTCTAATTCCCTTCTCCTTACATCTGCATAGGACTTCTGTCTTAAATCTATCTCTGATGAGTTGAACTTTTTCCATAGCATTATGAATCGAATCTGGACCAATCATGGCTGCTTCACCTACTCATCCACCTTAGGAACACATAAGCAACCATCTCCCCCTTGGGAGAAAAACTCTACTTTTTGCTGATGAACTGCACCTTCCAACTGGAGTAACATAGGATCACCGTCTTGTTTTTCCTTAACCTCCGCTACCAATAAAGATTCCGATCTATTCTGAACTATCACACCGCCATCTGACATGTCCGTAAGACCAACTCCTAAGCGACCAAGCCGGTGAACATCTTTTGCTAATTCCTTCCCTTTTTCCTCAACACGTGCTAGCTACACTACCCTTTAAAGATCATCTTTCTGGCCTTAAGGTAAAAGATAAATCGACCTATAGGCACTAAGCTACTACCCTTCCATTCTAAGACTGGCTCGTTTGGAAAATGAAATCAAATGATCTTAGTTCTACAATCGATTGAGGGATAATCAGGAATGTAACCAATCCATGCCTAGATTGATATCTAAATCTACCATTTCTAACTCTACAAGATTTGCTAAGGTGACTTTTTGAGAGACTGAGACAGGACAATTTCTGTATACTCGTCTAGCTATAGCTGGGGCACCAATTGGAGTAGAGACTGAGAAGGGTTCTGAGAGAGTTTCTGGGGTGACACCAAAGATTATCGCTATATAAGGAGTTACCAAAGACAAAGTAGCCCATGGATCTAGTAAAGCATAAACATCTAAGTGAAAGACTCATAACGTACCAGTGACCACATCAGGAGAATCTTCCTGATCCTAGCGAGCCTGGAGAGCATACAACCTATTCTGGTGTTGACCGCCACTTGTACCAAATGAAGTACCCTGCTGAGAGAGGCAACCTACTGGTGCTGCTGGAATTGTACACTGACCCCTATTGTTGTTACCTCATTGCCCCTACCTGGCAGAAGGGCAATCCCTCAACCTATGGCCAGACTGACCACACCCAAAGAACCCTTCCTTGCCTGCAAGACACTCACCCGGATGGTTCCTACCACAGTTTGGACAAGTTGGGTAAGTCCTATTACCTGAAGCACTCCATTGAGACTTAAAGCCTAATGCCCTACCCTNGAGAGTTTCTGGGGTGATACCAAAGATTATCGCTATATAAGGAGTTACAAAAGACAAAGTAGCCCCTGGATCTAGTAAAGCATAAACATCTAAGTGAAAGACTCGCAACGTACCAGTGACCACATCAAGAGAATCTTCCTGATCCTGGCGAGCCTGGAGAGCATACAACCTATTCTGGTGTTGACCGCCACTTGTACCAGATGAAGTACCCTGCTGAGAGAGGCAACCTGCTGGTGCTGCCTATTGTTGTTACCTCATTGCCCCTACCTGGCAGAAGGGCAATCCCTCAACCTATGGCCAGACTGACCACACCCAAAGAACCCTTCCTTGCCTGCAAGACACTCACCCGGATGGTTCCTACCACAGTTTGGACAAGTTGGGTAAGTCCTATTACCTGAAGCACTCCATTGAGACTTAAAGCCTAATGCCCTACCCTTCTGATCCTATCAAAACCTGGGGGATGGAGCACTAGCCGATGAAGGTGCTAGGGCTATAGACCTCTGTTAATACTGTAAGCGATTTCCACGAACCGATTTCTGTTGAGAGTACAAATAGTTGCATGTTCTAGACTTCTTGTTGTCCTTAGCCATTTCCCTAAGCTTAGCTCCCTCAACCTGCTCAACATGAGTCATAAGCCTAGAGATATTCATATCTTCTATATACATAGCATTCCTACACTCTGTTTTCACCAAGTCGGATACCCCAAACAGAAACTTACTCATTTGTGCCCTCGAATCAGCAACCATGTGTAGAGCATACCTAGAGAGTTGAATGAATTTTAACCCGTACTCTTGGACTGACATTGTACCTTGTCTCAAATTCATAAACTCTTGAGCTTTAGCCTCTCTCAACACCCTCGGGAAGAACATGTCCAGAAAAGCTCCAGTAAAACACTCCCAAGTAATAGGAGTTGTATTTGTACCCCTATTTTCTTTCCATTGAGTGAACCAAATGTGAGCCACATCCTTAAGCTGATAGGATGTCAACTCTACCCTATCAAAACCAGTTACTTACATTACTCCAAAGATTTTCTTAACCTCATCAATGAAATTGTGTGGGTCCTAACCAACCTGCGACACTAGAAACTCTAGCGGATTCATTAGAATAAAATCTCGAACCTTGGTTGTTGCTGACCCATTATTAGCATTAGTAGAAACTCGAGTATGCTAATTTTTCTAATTGGTCACAGTCTGAGCCAAAAGCTGGATAATATTCCGAAACTCTGCATTTGAAACCTCATGGTATGGAACTGGAGGAACTGTGTTAGCTTTGCATGCATTAGCATTCCTTGCGTAAGCTTTACGATGAGGCATGATATGAAATGCATAATGATGAATTAGAAAGAAGATCATACCTACGCACGATAAGAATAGAAAGAAAGTGAAAATTTTCCTAAAACACTTTGTAGTCTCCCTCTCATTAGATGTGGTGCACTTCACACTAATGAAAGAGACTCTACTTAGTGCGGCTTTTCACACATCCAAGGACTATTAAACCTAATGCTCTAATACCAAGTTTTTCATGCCCCGAGGCTATCCCCTTGACGTAAACACAAAACCTAGGATCACGAGTGACCCCAAGCGCTGGCATATCATAAGCATACTAAAAGATAACTAAATAAAAGATACTATACGGAAGCTAAAACAATAGATAACTAAATGGTGGGGAATACCCAATATTGATTTGATTATATATAAAGTACTAAGAGTTTAGTGATACTGAACAATCACTTAAAAACTAAAGCTGGATCTAATACTATGTCTGAAAAAGCCTCTAACTGACTAGAGTTGCTGGGACATGCCCCAGCTAACCCTAGAAAAATTGAAAACAAAAATGAAAGACTGAATCTGAAAAACATGTCTATTGTCCTCGAAGTATGAGGACTCACCACTAAAGTTGCATAGTACGGATCGGGAACCGATCTATCCGTGATCTCGATGCTGAGTACCTGAACCATCATAAAAGGATGTAGCGCAAAGTATGTGTCAATACTTGGAATGTACTGAGCATGCATGATATAGAATATAGTTGAACAAACATATAAACTGAACAAAGCGTAATTGAGGAATGATATAATTGAATATGAATGTAAATACTACAATATACTGAAAAGCTTAACTGAATGCAATGACCAAGTACTAAATGATGAATATGTCATGCTGACTAAATACCAAAGTATAAACTGAAATCATGGTCAAATGCACTAAAGTCTGACTGTGGGAGCTACTAATAACCGACATAAAACCATGTGAGCTAAACATGGAGTCTGATGTATACGCCTCATCGAGAGGACCCAATATACTTTGCTAGTGGTATAAAGGCATAACTGACGTGATCACTAAATCTGATGCCCAACGGAGGGCACTTATAATCTACGGAGGCACGTAGTTCTGGGACTATGAGGGTACGCTGAACCCTAGTCCAACTCGGTGCTAAGCATACTCCCAACTAGAGTGTGTATGACACAACTTAACTGAAATACTAGATTAGCTCAATATTTTGACATGCTAACTGAGAATGGAACATTTATGTACTGATAATGAAACATTCAAAATTTGAGGCATGTATATATCTGTTTATATGACCTAACTAGTGTAATTCATGAACTAAACGAATCTACACAACTAGGGTTATGAGTTTCATGCAAGGAACTAAGTAATGATTCCACGAAGACTTGATAATCTGATTAAGAATACTATAACAGCTAAATCACAACCAATTTCTAAGGTTTTAGAAACCCTAGGTCTAAGCAAGATATAATGAATCAAGAATCTAACTGAATTCTAGGGACCTAGTGGATGAAAGGAACCCACTAGTGAAATCCCACATACCTGGTGATGAAATCTACGAAGAAATCCTTCGATTTTGGGGCTGGAACTGAAAAAAACTTGATGCGTTCTTGAAGAGGGCTTAGTTGAATGCTTCTTCTCTTTTTTCTCTAGCCTTTGCGAATTTAGGTGAATGAATCGCTTAGGGTAGGTTCTGATTAAGTTACTAGGCTTAAACTCATCAAAACTACATAGTTTAGGGGTTAAATGGCATAGTTTAGATGTCCAACACATAGGGGAAAAGACCAAAATGACTTTAGCTTAAAAGTTTTTGGGGCCAACGACGGACATGACTCGTTGTTTGGCATCTGGGAGCTGAAGGCGGGGGGTTCGAACCACGGACCGTGGTCCACCTATGGTCTGTAGGTCCGGCCGTAGGTCGAGGTTTTTCTTGGGAGGTCTAGGTTGCCAGAAACTGACCCTACCTACGATCCGTGGTTCAGACCACGAGCCGTGGTTTGGCCTTATCGGTGGAACCTGCAACTTCTAAAATTCTAAATTTTTGTATTTCTCGAATTTGATGTGTTTCATTAGATACATATTGTATCGGGTGAATACAAATTGATACGTACAAGTTAATACATACATATTGTATAATTTGTAATAATTCACTCTTCAATTGTTTGTATTCATTTGCGCTATAAAAATATAACTGATACAAGTATCTTCTCATTCATTCCCTCTGATTATGAAAACTATGGGCTCTCAAGCAGCTAATCCCCGCCAACAATGGTGAAATCAAAGAAGACCAGTTATTCCATGACACTGTTGATTACATTGTTCTCCTTAGAATTCGAGTCTTCGTTTTATAAAAACTAGTCGATGACTAGAATCAAGATAACCAAAATTATGTATAACATAATAGTTTTTACAGAACAAATTATTGTGAGAGAGGGAGAGAGAGGGGGGGAGAGAGGTGAGCGATAAAGAGAGAGAGATAGAGGAGATGTTCTCTATAAAATGGTAATTGTTGTTGTGTTTTGTAAATTATTAAAAGTATTGCTAGGTTGTGAAGATATAGTAGCCATCTTTGCTTATATAGAAATAATTTCAACTATAAGTCAACCGGTCATTTGAAGGGCAACCTATGTTTTTAAACTGTCACGCCCCGAGCCTATGCCATAGACGTGGCGGACACTCGAGAATCATTTCTGATCCCCAAGAGAACCCTTGACCTGACTGAATGTTTAACAAAAGATTTACTCAAGAATAAGAAATATTTAAAATAGAACTTATAACTATCAAACTCAAGTAAATACTTAACTCAACTATCTGAAAATACTTATGTGCAATAATAATAATAGTTTGCAAAACAATCTCAAAACATCTCAAATAGAAGGGAAATATTGAGACTCATCAACTCTAACTATCTATGAAGCCTCTAATACTAGGATAGAAGTCGGGACAATACCCACGACAACTCAACAATAACATGAAAGTAAATTGTGAAATCCTCCGGAAGGCAAGGAGGCTCGCCAAAGCTGTCTGAAGCGCAAAGCGATCTCAACGAATCGCCTGTTGTTGAATTCTGAACACTTGTATTTGCATCATAAAAGATGCAGGTCGAATGACATCAGTACATTGAATGTACGAGTATGTAATATAGNGAGCTAAGTGATGATACAACGTCTTGTCCACGCTGCCAGAACTGTTCTATATCGTTCCAGGATATAGAACACCTCAACTTAGTGGATCCATTAAGCTATGCTTGAAGGCTCTAAGGATTCATCTAAAAAGTATGATCCAGTACCCATGTTGGCAAGACATGATTTATGGGGGCTGTGATTTGTCTCAACTCTCCCCATATCGGTACTCAATACTACTTCCATGTATAAAAACATTACTCTTCCTCTTGTTTGAGATAATTACTCAACCATCCTCTTAAAGGAGACAAATGCTCTGAATTAACTGTGAACTCGTTACTCGTTTGGCAATCAAAGTTTCTCTTTTCTCACTGTAAAAATGATAAATTTGGGAGTCAATAATTCCCTTAAGCTTTACTCAAAATGCCTCTTTAAACTTTCCTCAAAAACTACTTTTTACTTTATGAGAAAATCAATTTAAAATCAATAACGTAGTGAATACTTCAAATAATAAGGTTCATGATGAAAAATAGGCATGAATAATCAACTTCAAGAATCTCAATACACAATATATAGCAACTCGAAAATTAGGAATAACAACTCAGAATTCAACACCGAACTCATCTCAAGAATCATCAAAACTAAGGATGTAACCCTAGAATATTCTTTACTGATAGAAAGTAGATGTAGGGTGTGAGGACGAACTCAGTCCATCACTATGATAGCTTTACATACCTGGAAAGAACAGAGTTCTTGGTGAAATTGATGAACTTTGAAGAACGATAGAAAACCCTAGCTTTTCTCCTCTTGAATCCTTGCTCTAAGTCTATGAAGTGTTAAAGAACGTAAAATAATGTTTTAACACTATTTAGACCCTAATTAGGTGGGGAAAAAAGTTGTGGGTTAGGCTTAGAGAGGGTGGAAAAAGTCTGAACTACCCCTCTTTAAAAGCTGTCAAAAACTATCCACAGGACCATCTACGGGTTGTGGTTTGACCCACGGATCGTATATCCCATCTGTGGATTTTATATTGAGTTTTTAAGGCTCAAGAGTCCATTTACGGGTCCAAATGACGGTCAAAAGGTCCACCTACTGTCCATCGGTTGGATCCATAAGATTTGGGTCCCAAAAGGTTACCCCAGTACTCTAACGATGGCCTAACAGGACGGGTCATCATTCAACCCATCGCCCATCGGTTCGGGCCATCGTTCACAGACTTAGAAAACTCTAGTTTGACAGTCTTTGGTAAAATAGTCAATAACTTTTTACTCCAAACATGATTGAGGCAAACTGGGTGACGTTTAAAAGAGGATTCAAAGACCTTTAATTTGGTAGGTGATAAGCCACCTAGTTAATTATGTGTTGGGAGATATGATCTTTTGAAGTTGATCTAAGTAGGAACTTATGTCAAAACTTAAATGAAAATGAAGATTTCAACTCAACTTTGTGCTAGGGGTTCTTGTGACCTTAAGTCATATCCAAATCCATTCGAACACCAAAGAATTGACATTTACACATATGAGTAATTTAAGGATCACCCGATTCAATTTTACAGGCAATTAAAGAATGGTTCGGGCCTTAGCTTAGAAATTTTTGGGGTGTTACAATATCTCACCCTTGGAATCATTCGTCCTCGAATGATGGATGAACTGAGCATGGAAAGGGTAGGGAAATGTTTAACAACCCTAAATTTGTGCAACATACCCATTAAAACTCACGAACTCAAAATAATGAAGGAGGGACTGAATTGAATAAGTACTTTAGGAAAAGTTAATACCTTGGACTGGAACTAACTCGGAGGAAAGGAGATGAGGGTATCTCTTCTTCATATCTTCCTCGGCCTCCCATGTAGCCTGCTTAACAAACTTAGTTCGCCACAAGACTTTGACTAATGCAACCTCCTTGGTTCTCAACTTGCGAATTTGGCGATCAAGAATCTGGACTAAAATCTCTACATAAGATAGATTGTCCTTGATACCAATATTCTCGACAGGCACAATAAGTGAAGGATCGCCCAAACACTTCTTTAGCATAGAGATATGAAATACCGGACGGACTGCTGCCAACTCTGATGGTAGCTCCAACTCATAAGCCACATTGCCAACTCTCTATGTATCGAGGACTGATCTTTCCTTTCTTACCAAATCTCATAACACCCTTCATAGGTGAAACCTTCAAATAGACCCAATCATTAACCTCGAACTCCAAATCTCTTCTCCTAACATCTGTATAGGATTTCTCTATGTTGTTCTCAACCTCCCTTGGATTATTTTAACCTTCTTCATGGATTGATGAACTAAGTCTGTACCTATCAACTCAGCTTCACCAACCTCAAACGAACCAATAGGAGACCTACACCTTCGCTCATAAAGAGCCTCATAAGGAGCCATGTGAATACTAGAGTGATAGTTATTATTGTATGCAAAATCTATAAAAGGCAAGTGGTCATCCCAATTCCCTTTGAAATACAATACACATGCTCTCAACATATCCTCTAATGTCTGAATAGTGCGCTCCGCTTGACCATAAGATGAAAAGCAGTACTAAATTTTACCTTCAAACCCAAACCTTTATGAAATGACTTCTAAAACTAACCAGTGAACTGCGCGTCCCTATATGAAATGATGGACAAAGGGACTCCGTAAAGTCGGACTATCTCACAGATGTATAAACTTGCATAATCTTCTACTGAATTGGTAGTCTTTATCAGCAAGAAATGGGCTGATTTAGTCATCCGATCTACAATCACTCAAATCAAATCATGTTGTTTGCGAGATCACGACAAACCAGTAATGAAGTCCATATTAATCATCTCCCACTTCTATTCCAGAAGAGCTATGTTCTGAGCCACACCATATGGCCTTTGGTGTTCTACCTTGACTTGCTGGCAATTTGGGCACTTAGCTACAAAATCTGCAATGCACCTCTTCATACTATTCCACAAATAGACTTCTCTCAAGTCATGATACATCTTTGTGGAACCTAGATGGATCGAATATCTCGAGTTATGAGCTTCTTTCATGATCCTCTCTTGGAGCTCATCCACCTTTGGAACACACAATCTACCTTGATATCTCAACACACCATCTCCCCCTTGTTCAAAAGTCATCACCTTCTGCTCATGAACATTTGCCTTTAGTTCAAGTAAGACGGGGTCTTTGACTTGTTTCTCTTTCACTTCTGAGACTAACATCCGCATTCATCACAACAACTCCACCTTTATTGGAATCCAACAAACAAACTCCCAAATGTGCAAGTCTGTGAACTTCCTTTGCCAATTCTTTCTTGCCTTCCTTAACATGAGCAGTACTCCCCATGGACAACCTACTCATAGCATCAACAACAACATTAGTCTTACTTGGGTTATAGAAGATACACATGTCGTAATCCTTGAGCAACTCTAACCACCTCCTTTGTCTGAGATTAAGTTCCTTCTGACTGAAAACATACTGGAGACTCTTGTGGTCTATGAACACATCCACATCAACACCATAGAGGTAGTGGCACCATATCTTGAGAGTAAAAACTACTGCTCCAACTCGAGATCATGAGTCGAGTAGTTCCTCTCGTGAATCTTAAGTTGCCTGGAGGCATAAGCTATAACCTTACCTTTCTGCATTAACACACAACCAATCCCCACTCTAGAGGGATCAAAACAGACGACAAACCTTTTGTACCCTTTGGTAGGGTCAACACTAGAGTAGTAGTTAACCGAGTTTTCAATTCCTAAAACCTTTTCTCACAAGCTTTAGACCATTGAAACTTCGATGTTTTCTGAGTCAACGGGGATGAAATAGATAAAAACGCCTCGACAAACCTTCTGTAGTAACCAGCCAATCCCAAGAAACTCCTTATGTCAGTTAGAGACGTGGGTCGGGGCCAATTCTGCACTGCTTCAATCTTCTGAGTGTCAACTCGAATTCATTCACCCAGACATAATATGGCCTAAGAACACCATAGATTCAAGTTAGAACTCACTCTTAGAAAACTTGGCATATAACTCTCGATCTTTGAGAGTTTGAAGGACTACTCTGAGATGATTGTCATGATCATCCTCATTCCTCGAGTAAATCAAGATGTCATCGATGAATACAATAACAAACATATACATATACTGCTTAAATACTATGTTCATGAGATCCATGAATGTTGAAGGACCATTAATCAAACCAAAGGACATAACAAGGAACTCATAATGACCATAACTTCTAAATGTTGTCTTCGGGATGTCACTTTCTCTCACTCTCAACTGATGATAGCCAGATTTGAGGTCTATCTTAGAGAAACAAGTGAAGTTGGTCGAAAAGGTTATCAATTCTCGGAAGGGGATATTTATTCTTTATGGTGACCTTGTTCAACTGACGGTAATCAACACATATCCTAAATGAACCATCTTTCTTTCTCAGGAGTAAGATCGGAGCGCCCCAAGGTGAGACACTCGGTCAGATGAAACCCTTATAAAAGAGATCTCTCAATTGCTCTTTTAACTCTTTTAACTCAGCTGAAGCCATTCTATATGGCGGAATGGAAATGGGTTGAGTATCAGGAAGGATATATATTCTGAAGTCTATTTCTCTCTCTGGAGGGGCTCCGGGAAGATCGTCTGGAAACTCACTCACAACTGGAACTGACTGAATATAGACGGTGTCTCAACACTAGAGTCATTAACTCGGACTAAGTGATAAATGCACCCCTTAGAGAGTAACTTTCTTGCCTTAAGGTATGAAATGAAATGACTCTTAGGCATTGTTGAACTACTCCTCCACTCTAACAGTGGCTCATAAGGACTCACAAAAGACAAAATTGCCCCTGGATCAAGTAAGACATACACATCGATAGAAAATAATTTAAGCATACTAGTGACAACATCTGGTGAGTTCTCCTGATCCTGGCGACTAGCCATAACATACAGACGGTTTGCTCCTCCGCATGTCCCTGAAGTAACTCCTCTTGGAGCGGCTCCGTCTGCTGGAGCCACTGAAGAAGATTGGGCTTTGTTGCCCCCATTACCCTACCTGTTCTTTGGGCACTCTCTCATGAAATGACCCATTTGACCACACTTGAAGCAGTCATTGGAGCCATCACGACATTCTCCTGGATGGGTTCTACCACACTTAGCAAAAGGTTGGCTCTGAAACCCCTTTTCTACACTACCCTGCGACTGAGTACCCTAAGCTCTGAAATTCTAAGAACTTTGATTCATGTGATCATTCCTATTTCTTGGTGCAGGTGCACTAGCTGATGATGGAGCGAGTCTAGATAACCTTTGCTAAAAGGATGACCGATGCCCATTACCAGTCTTTTGCTCACCAGACTCATGATTTGCTATCTTAGCCTTCTTGCTGCAGAATTCTTTCCTATCTTTCAACTTGTCCTCCTCTACCTGTTGCACATGAATCATAAGCCTAGCTATGTCCATGTCCCCTATCAACATAGCTGCTCTCTCCTCTTTATTAGATAAACGGGATAGCCCAGACACAAACAAACTCATTATATTTCTCATATCAGCCACGATCTCCGGAGCATAGTGGGAAAGTTGAGTGAACTTGAGGTTGTACTCTTGCACACTCATAGACTCCTGCTAAGAAACTCTCTTACCTTTGCTTCCCTTAGATTTCGGGGAAACAAGCGCCCCATGAAAGCATCTTCAAACACAGTCTAACTCAAAATTGGTGCTTCATCTGCCCTGTTCTTCTTCCACTGATCATACCATATCCTAGCGACACCTTTGAGCTGATAAGAAGCCAACTCCACACGCTTTATATCAGCAACACGCATGACCTCACACACTTTTTGAAGTTCTTCCACTAAGTTCTTCGGATCCTCAGTGACCTTCGACCCTCTGCACTCTTGAGGATTCTTACTCAAACACTCACGGATCCTAGATGTATCAGCCACATCCTGATGACCTACTACTTGTTGACCAGAACTGCAACAACCTGAGTCAACATCTGAATAACATTCTTAAACTCAACATTGGTTACATCACCTTGAGGGGGTTGCACTTCTGGTGCATTGGGAGCTTTTTGACCTTGAGGATTAGCATTCCTCATAGAAGGACGTCCTCGCAGAGCTCTTTGTGGAGGCATGATCTGAAAAGACACGCGTAATCACGAGTTAGAGGAAACTTTTGTAGAGTTGAACTCTATCGCACTGACAGGAGTAAGAAGAAAGTGAAATGTTCTTAAATGTTGTTGCCTCCCAATTATAGATGTGTGCGTGCTTCACACTGATAACCATGACTCTACATACACAGCTTCATAAACACCCTAGGACTCTTGAACGCTGTGCTCTAATACCAAATTTGTCACACCCCGAGCCTATACCCATTTCTGCTCTCCAACCGAACCCTTGGCATGACTGACTGTTTAGCAGAAGACTTACTCAAGCATAAGGAAGCTTTAAAATAGAACCTATAACATTCAAACTCAAGTAAATACTTAACTCAACTGTCTGAAAATACTTCAGTGCAATAATTATAATACTTTGCACAACAATCTCAAAATGTCTCAAACAAAAGGGAAATACTGAGAGACTCATCAACTTTAACTATCTATGAAGCCTCTAATACTAGGATAGAAGTCGGAACAAGACCCAAGACAACTCATCAATAACATGAAAGTAAATAGTGAAATCTTCTGGAAGGCAAGGAGGCTCACCAAAGTTGTCTGTAGCGCAAAGTGATCTCAACAAATTGCCTGTTGATAATCCTGAACACTTGTATTTGCATCATAAAAGATGTAGGTCGAATGACATCAGTACATTGAATGTACGAGTATGTAATATAGTTGAATAGTAAACACCTGAATGATAGGACTACAATATATATAGATATATACTCGACTGAATGTAAAGAACTAAGGAAGTGAAATCATTAAAACTTTACAAAAATACTTTCTCATTCTCTAAACTTTAACATAATAAGTGATATATAAAAAACATTTTAACTCTATTGGGAGATTCTTTATTTGACAACCATCACTATAAGTTAAGTGATGATAGAATGTTTTGTCCACGCTGCCAGAACTATCCTATATCGTTCCAGAATATAGAATATCTCAACTAAGTGGATCCATTAAGTTATGTCTGAAAGCTCTAAGGATTCATCTAAAAAGTATGATCCAGTACCCATGTTGGCAAGACATGATTTATGGGGGCTGTGAGTTGTCTCAACTCTCCCTCATACCGGTACTCAATACTACTCCCAATAATAATTACCTTTGCTCATGTATAAAAACATTACTCTTCCTTTGGTTTGAGATAATTGCTCAACTATCCTCTTAAAAGAGGCAATTGCTCTGAATTAACTATGAACTCATGTTTAGAAATCAAAGTTTCTCTTTTCTCACTGTAAAAATGATAAATTTGGGAGTCATAATTCCCTTAAGCTTTACTCAAAACGCCTCTTTAAACTTTCCTCAAAAACTCCTTTTTACTTTATGAGAAAATCAATTTAAGATAATTATTCGATTAAAAAGATTATCATCAATAACTTAGTGAATACTTCAAATAATAGGGTTCATGCTGAAAAATAAGCATGAATAATCAACTTCAGGAATCTCAATACATAATATATAGCAACTCAAAAATTAGGAATAACAACTCGAAATTCAACAACGAACTCATCTCAAGAATTATCAAAAATAAGGATATAACCCTAAATTATTCTTTAGCGATAGAAAGTAGATGTAGGGCGCGAGAACGAACTCAGTCCATCACTATGATAGCCTTACATACCTGGGAAAAATAGAGTTCTTGGTGAAATCGATGAAATTTGAAGAATGATAGAACCTCTTGAATCATTTCTCTAAGTCTTTGAAGTGTTAAAGAATGTAAAATAATATTGTAACAATATTTAGACCTTAATTAGGTGAAAAACAATTGTGGGTTAGGCTTAGAGAGGGTGGGAAAAGACTGAACTACCCCTCTTGAAAAGCTATCAAAAACCTGTCCATGG
Source organism: Solanum stenotomum (assembly GCF_019186545.1). Lineage (NCBI taxonomy): Eukaryota > Viridiplantae > Streptophyta > Magnoliopsida > Solanales > Solanaceae > Solanum > Solanum stenotomum. Next base: position 66,582,421 of record NC_064282.1, on the reverse strand, counting down.
GACCATCTACGGGTCGTGGTTTGACCCACAGATCATAGATCCCATCCGTGGACTCTATATTGATTTTTTAAGGCTCAAAAGTCCATTTATTGGTCCAAATGACGATCAGTAGGTCCACCTACGGTCCGTCAGTTGGATCTGTAGGATTTGGGTCCCAAAAGTTGACCCCAGTACTCTAATGACGGCCTGACAGGATGGGTCTTCGTTCAACCCACAGCCCGTCGGTTGGGGTCGTCGTTCACAGACTCAGAAAACTCTAGTTTGACCGTCTTTGGCAAAACAATCATAGTTTTTTACTCCGAACATCAAATGAGGGAAACTTGGTGGCGTTAGAAAGAGGATTCAAACAACTTTAATTTGGTAGTTCATAGGCCACCTAATTCATTATGTGCCAGGAGATATGATCATTTGAAGTTGACCTAAGTAGAATCTTATGTCAAAACTTAATTGGAAATGAAGATTTCAACTAAACTTTGTGCTAGGGGTTCTTGTGACCTTAAATCATATCCAAATCCATTCGAACACCAAAGAAATGGCATTTACATATTTGAGTAACTTAAGGATCAACCGAATCAATTCTATAGGCAATTAAAGAATGGTTTGGATCTTAGCTTAGAAATTTTTGGGGTGTTATATAAATGTTGTTAGAGGTGGTAAAACTAGACCATGAAAACATAACCCACCTAAGTTTGGGCTAGTTATTGACCCATTCATTTATAAGCTCTACTCATTAATCTCATAGAAGATTGGAGAATTTACATAAATATCACTTGTCAAGAAGATAATTACTTAGATACACTCTAGTTTGCAATATTACGTGTCTTACCAAATTTTGATGTGTCTAGATACGTTTAGATACATCCAGATACATGTATCTCGGGATATAAGAGGTCAAAATTAGGTGTAATTTGTTCTAGATGCATTGTATCCAAGTGGATTCACATGTATATGAGATACATAACTTATCTCGCTCACCTTCCTCGCCTTTCTCCCATCTCGCTCGCCACTCTCCTATGTATTTGATGTCCTAGATATGTGCGAATTATACCCGTTTCTCTTCCTATTTTAGTGTATCTGGTAGAAAAAATACATGTATTTAAGTGCATCTTTCTCAATATATGGTAGGGAACTCTTAATTAGTGGTAAGAGATGTAATATCTTGAAAGTATAGGTAATAATAGTATATATCGTAATGAAGTATGTCTAATTATGTAGTTTTTCCTAAATGAATTAGATTGATATATGTAGCCCAAATTATTTCATAAGAAATCTGGTCAAAATATTGTAAAGAAGACAGACCTTTTTATTGTATATGTTACATATCGTCATAATTAAAAAGAAAAATAGTCATATTGGATACTAAAAATTTCTAAAGAACAAATAAAATAATTAAAAGTTAGTAAGAATTGGGTGGAGGTGGGTTGGTTAATGGTTATAACCCATTTTTAGTCTATTTTAGCCTAAGGTTTTATTTGTTTGCACTTAATTGTGATCTGAATCTTAATCAGTCAGATTTATCTTATTAAATATGTTTGTTTTAAAGGTCTGGATCTTAATTTTTCAGATTCAGCTCATTAAGTTTGTTTGTTTTATTTCCTTATAATCCTCTTAATGGGTCTAAATAAATTAGAATGAATCAGATCTATAACATAATCTTAACACTATTGAGACTCATTTAAAATAAGACTCCTATCTTAATTCAACTATAACACAATAAGTCATAAAAGTCGCATTTGTTGTTTTCTTATTTAATCAATGTTAATTACATGCTTACAACTTGAATTTCCTTTATCCTCATTATTATTAACTTAACAGAAAGTCTTTTCTTTCATAAATTAATCAATACAGTATTTGAATTGATAATTCCCAGGTATAATATTTAGCACAATCCTAGAAAATAAGAAAGTACTATTTTGTCGATAACAATAACAAATATCTATTATAAAAAAGAATTAATGTTTGGCTAAAGTAGTCATTACCCCCTGAACTTGAAGCTTTTTATTCGGTGTACATCTAAACTATATTACATTTTAATTAACCCCTCGAACTTGTTTATTCCTCCATCACGTACACCTTTTTTGTCCACCTGCTCCTATTGTGACTACACGCGCATGACAGTTGGCAAAAGTGGTGATGTGGATTTCCACCTGGATAAATAATAGCCACCTAGATAAATTAATATGACAAAAAATATATATATCAAACATTCATTGTTTAAAAGTTATTTTTGAATAAGGGCTTATTTCGCGGAACTCCTTCTGGATTTGAGTTTTTCTAGACGTGAAGTTGGTCGATTAAATTTCAATTTGTCTGAAATTCTTACCAAGTAAGTGTTAATCTTTGTTTCCTTTACTTTTCATTTACATTTTGCCCTATTTTTCGTTTAAAATATGCCAAATATTAAAGAAAAATGGAGATTTTACGTTTTTTTACCGTTGTAGCTTTATGATGTGGCAAAAAATCACTTCCTCACGTGCCTAGTAAAGTGTGTTGTCAATTTCTACGCCAGGTGGACAATAAAGGTGTACGCGATGGAGGAATAAACAAGTTCGGGGGGTAATTAAAATGGAATATAGTTTAGATGTACATCGAATAAAAAACTTCAAGTTCAGGTGGGTAATGAATACTTTAGCCTTAATGTTTTCATAAATAATGTATTACTACGCTATATAAACTATTTTACATTGCATCATATTTGATTCTCAAAGCTTTTGAGTGTAAAGAATAGTCATATTAATGATGTAACTTATGTTAAATTCTTAAAAGATGGTTCTTACTACCTTGTTACAAGAAAAATATTTAAAATATTATTTTCTATATTAAAAAAAACTATTTAACTAAAATGAGATTTTTATAATATTTTTTTAATGTAACATTTAATTTCATATGCACATTCTAATATTGAAAATAAATAATATTGATTAGTTTTCAGATCTAGAGAAAATATCTTAATATTTAAATCTTAACGTAAATATATATTAATATTCAGATGTGTATTAAGATTTAAATGTGTTTATATTAATAAAAACAAAAATGACTTTTGAACTGATAAAAAAAAGACTTTTGAAGGGGTGAATAAGCTATTGAATAATTATTAAGTTAATGTATTTTAATTAAACTAAATCCACACGTCTGTGTTGGTAACAACTAACAAGTAAGAAGTAACGTAAATTGATGGAGGAGTTTGGGTTGAGATTATTAAGTTGTGACGGTGTTAACTACGTAGTGGCGATGATAGAGTTGTCGAATCTTGTATAAATAAAATGCAGGCGGTGTGAGTGGCAGAGGTGCCGAATTGGGATGAAGTGGTAAAACGTTATCCAAATAAAAGATAAAAATGTATCATCTTGGGAATATCAACTTAGCCAAAGGAGGTGGGTAAATCTGCAGGATCGTGTTGGCTCTTGCTTCAACCAACCTACTTTATTCTAAATAATATAATATAGTAAGGTGGATAATTTATTTCATCCCGCCTCCTTTCATGTTGCATTCACTCACTCGACGCCTCAATTCTGTTCTGCCCACTACTCTCTTTTCGACATCTTATTGGCTTTTACAAACATAAAAACAAAGTGTATATAGCAATTGTATGTATGTGAGACTGTCCTACAAACACATTCATCATCCATTAACAAAATGCATGCTATTCCCCGTTTTAAGCCTCCTACTAAAAACAAGCCTTTTTCTTTTTATTTATTCATTTTAACAAATCTAAGAGAAATGTATTAAACATAATCAATAATGTTAATTTGAAGGAGACACTTAGAGCAACAATAACATTATTTTTGTATCACTTATAGGTCACATGTTCAAACTGTGAAAATAACAACTAATGTTTGTATTGCAATAGCATTTCTACATCACATTACTCGAGGTACATACAATACAATACAATCCTTCCCCAAACTTTGATAACTCCGATTATTTTGTGCACCAGTTGCACATATCAATAAATCCCTAATAAATATTACTTTCTTAAGGGAGTATATGGATTTAAATTCATGCCAACTCTATCTGGAAGTGGAACTAATATATATTACTTTACTACTGATGACTTTGAATTACTCAGTTTCGCCAATTTCCTTATAAGAATCTATCCATTCTTTTTAAATTTATTGTTCAACATCTTTATGATTGCATACGAAAAATTAAACAAATCAATGCATCATGATGATTGATGACGTATTGGCATTTTTATTTTTCTTTCAAAATTTCGCAGCTTTATAGTCCATTGTATATCAAACTCATTTACATCGAAAACTTTGAACTTTTACTTCGATATTCAAAGATATAAATCTGTAAATTTTAGTGTAATCATGTAGTTCCAACTACCGTATAATTTTAGGCAAAACTACATATAATGTTAGGTAAATTCATTACAACAATTTTATTTTATTTTTAGATCCGCACGCTCCGCATCAATTTAGAATTTTATTTTATTTTTATTATTTAAATCCACCCGACACTTGCATAGCAGAAAAACCCACACCGCCCCCACCAAGTATATAAGAAAGAATATTTTTTTTTTAAAAAAAAGATAATATACATACACCTAAATAGCAACATATAAAAATTCGAAAAATGATTTTGGCATGGACCCTCCGCTCATGATTGAGCTTGAATATTTTTCCATGCTAATTGCCAAAAAATGGCAGTTCTCACCCATCTTTTTCACCTTTTTCTGGGAGGGAAGCATTTAGTGAGACAACAGAGAAACTGCAGGGCTCTTGGTTTTCACCTTTCAGTTTCACTACCAACAATAAGTCTACTAAACACAGTAAAATAGCCATCCATCAGAACTGAGGAATAACCAGGGCATGTAACCGAAACTCAGTACGTGCAGAAGAATATATAACCAAAAAAAATCAAGAATGGCCATAACATTATTAGAATGTAACACTCTCTATACTGCTGATACAAGCGAGTGTTGTATGACAAATAAACAAAAATTACAGGCTTATGCATACCATAAAGATCCATTCACATTACTGCAATCAAAGCAACTCAGAATATGAATTTATCTTGCACAAGCTCTAATCTGTAGGGGCCTCAAACCTTGTGGGAGTATCAATTCCCATCATGCAGCAAAGGCCAGATATCAAAATTATAAGCAAGACAATTGCCTGGAACAGTACGTAAAGAACATATATAATCAGTAAACACAAAAGGCAGCAGCAAGGGAAAAAAGGGTCATAATCTGATTTTACCACAACCAGAAGAAAACACTAGAAGCAGCTTTGAACTGTGGACAGATGCAAACAACTTACCACAAATATGCCCTCCAAAAATGAGGATTTAATTCGGCAAACTCCGTCACAGCCATCGACTGATTTATTTCCAGTACCTTCAGCAAGAAACCTTTCTACTTCCCTATGAGAGGGGAACTGAATTGACCTAAAAGGATCTGACACATAGAGTGCGGTGTATTTTGCTCCCAGATTCTCCACATAACTGAGTAGTTGAGATAAAACTTGTCCTACAAGTTTATCAAGTTTAAGAACTATATATGACCAAAATAGGTATAAACCACATTCTCCATTGATATCATACCTTCAGAGGTTTGATCTTCAGCTCCTCCCAGAGTACGGTGACCTTGATCGCATAGAACAATCAAATTTGGCTGCCCCTTGGATTGTTTAGTGATCCTTGATAGCAAATAGTTCTGTAACACAAGACGGATGAAAAGAATTAATACATCCAGTATACACGGAAACAGCATCCATATATATACACATACAAGCAAGTAGTAGCTGTGGTGAACATAGCCACTGCAGTAAAATCTGTAAAATGTCACTTCTTTTACTTTTTCGGGTGCCTCATTTTTTAATAGAACAAAGATTACTCCATTATTAACCTGAACTGAGTGGACATCAGTGAGTTTCTCAAAACTTCCACCCTCTACAGAGCACGATTGCGAGAAAGCAATGTTGCTGGCCTCAAGACCATGCCCACACGTGTTTGTAAATTCTGAAATCAAGGAGCTTTCCACTGATTCTCTCTCCTCTGATGCATCAATGTAGGGGAATGCCAAAGAAAAATTGGACTTTGCAACAGAGGCCTGATCAAGACATTGTTTACCACAGCTAAGATAATAAAAATGAACTTTTGCAGTACATCAAGAACCAAGCAAAAAAAATTTGAATCAGGGAAATGATTTCCAAAGTTGGGAAAACTCTAATTACCTTCAGCAAGTCCACAAGCTCCGAATTGGCATTTTTGGGTCTAGAAATATCCACAGATTGCAACTAAACAAGAAATAGACATTAGCAGCTGAGGCAAGGTAGAAAATATCAAAAAGTATAATAAAACTTGCAAACCCTATGTGTTAACAAGGTCCCATATGAAAGTTGAGATGCAGTAGTACTTTACGAGCTTAAAGTGGCATTTTCACTACCCAACTACAATTCTCCTTCAATGGGTAAATAAACCAAATGGAGTTGTTTGTATCAACTCAACCATCGGGGTTAGTTTAACACAGACAACAACTACAAAGGGTTTTACTTAGAGCTGTCCAATTGGCAGGTTGGTCTAAATTTAGGCGGGTCAAAAATTGGAATGAATTAATAAATGTGCAGGTCAAAAGCTACTTGGACTGAAACAGGTTAGGCTAACACGTACTAAAATGTGGGTCATAGCCCAACCCTCCCAATCCTTGCGAAAGTTTAATTGCTTTATTTGTTGTTTCATAAATTTTCAGTACCAAATAAAATTTTCTTCTTCTTTATTATAGCTATACATAACATATCAAATTAAAGAAAATGTCTTCTAAAAATATTGACAAGATTACTCGAGTCAATTCAACCCAATTTTGTAATGGGTGGAAATAGATTGAGCTAAATAGATGGGTTATTGACCCACCCAAACTTGACCGGGTTTGCGGATTGAGTTTGATTTTTCCACCCCTAGTTTTACTCATTATTCAGGATACAAATGGATTCCAAACACACTTTGGTTTTTTTACTGGTAAGTAGGAATGGGTTCCAAGTTCTGCCACCTTTTCGGCAGTTTGAAATCAGTGTGGAGCAACGTAAATTTTGTAGGAAGGTGTATCACAATCTCGTCATTGTCTTGCTCCGAAGCATATAAAATTATGAATCGATTGGCTTAAATAAAGTGTGTTTGGATAATTTAATTCCAGGAAAGTACAACAAAATATTGTTACTCTTCCCCTAGAACTAAGAGATGCCTACCTCTTTCCCAACAAAAACAAGTGCAAGATCCAGATGCTGTCCACCTTCTTTTCCTGAGCACTAATGAAGATAAAAGACAATTCAGTTTCCTTCAAAAATTGAATCAAGAGAAAGTAGGCAGGCAAGAACTAATAGAATATAGCCACAGGAAGTACCAGCAAGTCCGACCAACCACCCTCAGCCATAACGGACTTGACTAAATCCTTCAGTGAAAGGGTTCTGTAATTGACAGCTTCACTTGAGGCAACTCTGTAACATAAGTAATCAAAAGTTTCAGATAATACAAATTTACGCATAGATCTCTTGGCGACAATCACCATAAATGTGTTGCAGTTGCAGTTGCAGTTGCAGTTCAGGTAAGTTGCAATTTGGTGCAAATTACCTTTAAAAAACAAATGTATCATCCCACATAAATATGGAATACAGAAGAAGGGGCATACATAGGATATCAACCTGTTGTCACCAACAATTCATTAGCTAGGCAGTAGGGCTCACCAGTAAATCGCAGATTAATATTTTAAGGACCTAAATGATGTTTCTAGATGGTTCACATAGCTATGCACCTTTGCTTCAACTATAACCCAACTAGGAACTCTACTGACTTTCTGAGACTTCATGCCATTGTATTGAAAGCATGTCAATTCTAGCGAGCAGCTTTTGTAAGTCCTAAACCTAGCTATTCTCTGTAGGTCTCTTTAGTGTACTACTTGTATACCGAGAATTTCCTTATAAAATTAATACTTCATCAAATAAAGTTCCTAAACATTGCTATCACGTACACAACCTAGCCAAAGTAAGAAGTCATTTTGGTTAAAAAATTAAAGTTAGTGTTTTCTATTCAAGTAGACAAGGAAATAGAAACTTACACAAATTCTTAAGTGTTGAAACTCACAATTAATGGCTTCTAGGTCTTGTAAAATGGAAAAATAAAAGGGTTTGTAAAATCTTTTAGAAAGAGGCGAAGGGAGGAACTACAGGGAACAATTATAGAAATGGAAGGAGCTACTGAAAATTTATGAATTTTGAGGCTATAACGTAAGAAATTTAACGGGAGTAATTGAGGCATTAATAAATTGATTGTAGCCAGAAATTCTGATTGTCATTAGGATTTGATCTGAGATGCACGGTCTATATTTTGGAGATTTTTGTCCATATTAAAAGCTGTTTTTCTTTTGAAAAAGAATAGAAAAGCTTATTAAAAGCTTTAACATTCTAGAGGCATGTGATTTTGACACTTCACAGACCCCTTCAGTCTTCCTCAAAGAAATAAGAAGAGTATATTCGAGATTTACAAGAAAGAATACAATGTGGAAACTGCTTTACATCAGGTGTTCCAAAACAAAAGATCTTGTGTAAGAATAAGGTATAAATTACTTTTGACAACTAGAAGCTCAGGCCACAAAGCAAAGATGGGATGTCATTTAGATTTGGTTGACCTTCCTAGATGAAGGCTGCCTATTAAGAAATTGATCTCACTAATGGAGTCGAACATTGCTAGGGTTTAAATTCAAGTGATGTGAATCATCAGATGTGCAAGAACAAAACAATCAGACCATTTGGATTAGGATTACAATGGATCAAAGAAGTCAACTTGGTGATATGTTCCCGACAAGAAGGTAGATAAGTAATGGACACGTGAAAAAAAGAAAGATGGTAATGCCAGATTACAAGAGAAAATGCTAGGTCTACTAATGGTAAAAATTAGTCGGGCATTTTGGTGAAAAGGGATAGTTCACCAACTGAGTCTTCATTATTTACCTAAAATTATTCCACTGTGCATAGTTGAAAAGTATAAGCATATATGCAAGCAGAAAATCTCCATGAGAGATTGAGAGGTTCAAACAGAATAGCTAAAAGCTGGAGCAGTGTGGTGTCACGAGCGTAGCTAGGATTTTCAAGGGTACACAATAAATTTGCAGATCTTACTTCTATTTGTTCATGCTTAAACAAGTTAACAGTCGACCCATGACAACAACAACAACAAAGACTACTTCTAATTCTTTTTCCATTTCTCAATTATTTTTTGCTGGTTGACTTAATTTGAAGAAAAAATATGGGAGACGCTTCTCAGAATGTTTAGCTATCAAGGAAATTGAAAAACTATCATCACCAGTATGAATAGTTAGAAGGACCGATAGGAAGGGATTGATATACCGTGAGTTTACGGTATTTCTAATACATTTCACTTACAAGTTGTGAGTGTCTAGGGCCTTTTTATATTGGTTTTTATGTGTTTTTATCATGTTTTGCAGGAAAGGTGTTCAGGCGCGGAAGTATAGAGACAACTGAAAGAAATGAAGAAATAGGGCATTCACGGAGGTGATCTACGAACCATAGGTCCATTTACGGTCCGTAGGTGATGACCGTAGATCAGCAAGCATGGTATTGAGGACAAATCAGTGAAATCTGACCAAGTGTAGAACCACGGTGTCCATTGACGGTCCGTAGATTGATCTACGGACCGTACTGTTGATCCGTAGAATGATACTGCGAGGGTTTCAGTACCTGATTTTTGAAGATTCTAAGTATGGAGCTACGAAGGGGATTGACGGACCGTAGATCGATCTACGGTCCATACTGCTAGTCCGTTGTTTGCTTCAGAGAAACTGATTTTTTGGAAGCGGAAATATTTTCTAAGTCCTGGCTGACGGAAGGGACTTACGGACCGTAGATCCATCGACGGTCCGTAAGTCAGTCTCGTGGATTGAAGACGCGTACCTGAACAAACTTTCCTTAATTTGTTTCCCTTTTAATTTAGGATTTGTTTTCTATAAATAGGGCATGTAAACCTCGTTTTTTGGGGTTAGACATTATTATTCTATTTTTACTTTGTGACTTTGGAGATTAAGTTGCAACCCTAGCAATTATTGATTTCCTACATTCGTTTTGAAGACTTTTGGCTTTGCAATTCAAGTTGAAATTCTGGGTTTATTATTCTCGTTACGTAAGTTCATGATTTATTCATCTAATATTATGAATTGTGTTCTTGCTAATATGGGTAACTAAATCCACAACTAGGGTTGTGGGAACCATGAGCGATTAACAAAGTATGAATAATAAATAAGTAATTCTTGAATAGTGTTTTGCATGCATTAATAATTCTTTCGTTTAAAAGTCTTTTTAACGAGTGCACGCGTTAGAACTCGCCTTGTTGCTACTTGCCAGATCAAGGAGCTAATCAACAAGAAAAGAATTATCAACATAGATTTAGTGTGATACTATCTAATAGGCTAGTGTCGATTGGTGCGAAGTAATAACTAAGTCAAACATCGATTATGATGTCTAATATGAGGTAAAGGTAAGGGTTAGTAAATTATACACACGTAGTCGAATCAAGGTGCGGGGTGAAATTCTCTAGATGCTGGATCAAGGATTTAGAGATACCTAACTTATCACTTTGCATGTAACACACTAGGAAAGGACTGCGATTACTAGGATTACTGCGTTATGAGCTTGTGGGAAACACGTTTACCCTAGTTAATTTTCTCATCTTGATAACAACCGAAATTGACTTTTGATTATTGATTACTTACTGAATTCTTACAATTTGTTTCACAAATTCCCCCCCTTTTATTTCTTGTTTCTGGAAGTACTTTGGCTAATTGAATATAATTGTTGGTTAAAGTAAAGTTTAAACCATTTTCCTCGTGGGATCGACCCCAACCTACAAGTTGGGTTCTTTACTTGATAACGATCGCTTATACTTCTGTAAGGAGGTGTAATTTGAGCGTATCAGGGATTCAGAGGCACCATGAAGATGGTAAACATTAATGTAGTAATCATTTTTCATAAGATGGCAATGAAAGATACACTTTGATAGTATGGATCTAGGAGAGTCTAAAAGGATTTTGTTATTTACTTAGAGACTGTTTGGATTGGCTTATTTTAGGTGTTTTTAAGCCAAAAGAGTTTTTAAGCAGTTTTGTAGTGTTTGGGTAAAATAAAAAGTGCTTATAAGTACTTATTTTAAGCTAAAATATCAAAAATAAGCCAAAAGCCAATACAAACGGGCTCTTAGTTGGCATATAAGTTTTGCTTCCTCATTTTTCTTTTTGTTTTGTGGGGAAGTAAGTAGTTGACACTTGAGTTGTTAGTTTGTTTTACCACTCAGCCAGCATGGAAACAATGAGTTCCTAAAAAAGATTGTTTGTGACATTGATACATATCATAGTCATCCTACCTTTGGTGCAACTTTACAAAATTTAGAAAGAAATATTAATGCCATAGTCTATGGGTTATTTTATAACTGAGCGTGCTAAGTTAGCATAACAGTTTAAGAATAATAAAACATAAAGTGACAGCACTTCTAACAACAAACAAACAAAATTCACGAAATACCAAGATATGTGTACACTAAAGAAATCATCTTTCACAGAACATTTTTCTAAGTTACTAGCAAAGACATTGAGATATAATTTGATTAAATTGATATTCCTAAAGCTATTTAAGAATAATAAAACATAAAGTGACAGCACTCCTAACAACAAACAAACAAAATTCACGAAACACCAAGATATGTGTACACTAAACAAATCATCTTTCACAGAACAGTTTTCTAAGTTACTAGCAAAGACATTGAGATATAATTTGATTAAATTGGCATTCCTAAAGCTTCCAATGGAGAATTTATATTCAAGACAAAGTTAAAAGACCTAGACTTGAAAGTTTACGTATCGTTTGTGAGATATTTATATCATCTATTGTTATACCTGTGATAAAGTTAGAGAGGTATGTGATCAGAGTACTATGGACAATGCTTGTACAGAGTTGGAAAATCACTGGGGTTGGAAGAAGATGCATAGGGTAAAATAAGCACATAAGATATGGGAGATGATACCATCAAACACAGTTTCACAATTATGGAGAGAACAAGGAGATTTTTTGGTGGAGAAGCAATCCAAAGGAAACATTCTAAAATAAAATACTTGACAACTTCTTTTCTTGGAGCAAACAGGAAATATCTCTGTGAGTTTTGCAGCTTTAACGTAAACTTGTCCTAATACACAAGCTTAAGTGCTTTTATGAGAATAAGGAAACGTCATACTAATAAAATTTTATATTTCTTTTAAATATATTTGAACTACCTATCCAGCATCACTTCATAGAGAAGTGGTTAGAGGTATTAGAAATAAATAATGAGCTAAGGTATTGACCTAATTGCCTTGACGTAGCTAGTCTTCCCCTAAAGAAAGAGGCTTTCTATTTTTAATAGACATGATTATAAGGAAAGAGGCTGTCTATTTTTAATAGATATGATTATCATGACTCCTGACCATATTTTGAAATGAAGTACCTACCTAGAACCTCCACCTCGTCTTCTAGTTCTTCTCCATTCTCTTTTTCTTCCTTTTTCCTGATACCACTTATCTTTTTGTTCTACTCCTCAATAAGCTATTTTAGATGTCCCTGAGTTCCCCTCTCTTCATATCTTCCCTCCCCTCCCTCAACTTATTCTTACTGCTGCTCCAAGCCCCATCTGACCTCCTCTCATTTCTCCATTCTAGACAGATTTGTCCTCTATTCTCTCAAAAACGAAACAGCTTTTGCATTCAAATTTTGCATTAAGAACTGTCTATTTACATATATCACAAATTTCTAATAAAAGTGATGGAACATTCAATTAATCGAGATTACCCAAGATTGCAAAGGTAACTGTGCCACCAACCCAACACATATCCCAATAAAAAAAAAAGGAAATAAGCAAACAGTCTTCCTGTAGTTTGTTTCTTCTCAGTTGTTTTTCCCTTTGCTTTATCACATGTTCTCCATTTCTGTTTGTTCAGTTGCCAGTCCTCAGTTACCAGCAGTTTTGATTATTTGATTTCCCTTCTTGAGTTGGACCATTATCATTATCCTGATTTCAAGTTTGTTCACCCTACTACTTCTTCCAGCAAAGAAATCATTTTCTCTACTCATGAGCCCAAATGCACACCTTTCTTTTTGCTCCCTCATCCCATCTTCTTTTTAACTACCCGCCAAAATTTCCAGCTCAGCACTTGAATTTTCTCTTGTTTCTATTCATCGTACGTCATTAGATGATTTCAAGTTACTCCTCTGGAAAATCCTTCAGGCATCAACAAAGCCACACAAGTATTTTCACCACAGGACGAAGAACAATGGACCAGGTAATATAATGAAATCTAGTTTACCACCCTCAAGAGGAAAGGCACAGATATAGAGAAGGCTGCAGAAACTATGCAGATGTGATAAGATTTTTTTTCTATTTGATTAGTTAAGGGAATGCGGAATGTTAAAGATACCATAAACTTTCAAAGAACAGACAGACAGAACAGCTATCTCAAGAACAGATAAAGAAAATACAATCCCAGACTCCCAGTTAACATTACAAAGAATCAAAAAATGAGATTCAAGCAAACAAAATGGAAGAACTAACAATATCCAGTTTCCTTTTCAAATGAGATGTTAATGCAAGAAATTATTTTTTGGGCACATAATGCATAATGAGTGTATACCAGAAGCAAAGTTTCTCCATCTCCTTTTGCACACTAATATTTGTTTTTCTTTGGGTGACAATTATCAGACAGAGAAGCAATCCTCCATAAAAGGGACAAACTGAACTTTTAATATGTACCAGCAACAAAACCGCCTCACATTTGAATAGTGAGAAAACTAGCAATATTAGGTTGAAAGCATTCTAGATTACAAACAGTGTAAATAATAAGGAAAGGAAAGGAGAGTCAAAAACGATCTTGGAACCTTAAAACAAAAACTCTTGAGATACAATTCATTTTAAAAGAAGACAATTTCTCCAAGTAAACCATTCTTAGTAGAAGAAATCTTTTTATCCATCTACATGAGAACTTCATTTTGAACAGAGGTTAGCTATCCAAAGTATTACAAAAGAAAAAAAACTGTGTAGACATCTGAATGATAGATTAAACCCTCATTGAAAAGATTTCTGACAAGGAAGACTATTAGGACATACAGACGAGCACCCAGATTTGGCATCTCCAGATGTAATTAGATTCTGGCAGGGTGAATTGTTTATGCCTCCCTCTAGCTTAGCCAAAACATCCTTCCCTCTAGTTTGAAGAAAGACCTCCACTTTTTTCTTTACAAATAAGGAACTTAAGCCTCCACTTTTTATGGAGTCACAGATATAACCCATATAGGGAGAATGAGTAAGGTACTATTAGAAGTAGAGAGAGGCTATAAGTTTGGGAAGTTAGAGAGGAAGATGGAGTAGTTCATCCTATTTAGCAACCTCTGGTAACAAACAGTATGTCAAGATCTACTGTAATCAACTATATTACTGGATAGAGGCACAACTAAACCAATAATTTGCTTTGAATCCCTTGTGATTGAATAAGCTGTAACAAAATCAGTAGAAATCTAGAAGCTGCAATAACCAATAAGAAAGTAAATCCATACCCATAATGATGCGGTGACCAAAGAAAGGAAGGAACTGCCGATGGAAATGTATGTCCGAAAGGGACTTCAACAACAACAATTAAAGCAACCAACAATGCCACGGGAACCGTCTTCATCTTTCTCCTGAACATCAAATCATGAATTGACAAGACATTAACTGAAAAGATTCAAAATCAAAATACAACCAACATAGTAAGATCAACAAATTCAGACATTTAGTGCACAAGTACAAGGATGATTTGACAAATCTAGATGTTTGACCCGCAGAACAAAAGGATAATTCATTCTTTTACAATATCATCTGAATCAAAAGGCAAAGCAGTGCTCATAAACAACAGATCAGAGAAGAGAGTGGATTTTATCTAACCTTGGGAAGGCTACTGATGCTTTGATGCAGGTTCAATGGAAGACTCTTCAGCACGTTGCTGTTTTAATCAATCTCTTACTTCCCTGAATATGATAGATAATAATACAGATCTCCATACACTCTGACAAATTACACTTCCGTGCCCTCTCTTTCCTCATATTATTCCTGTGGTCCTTCTATTTTATTTCAAAATTTTACAAACCTATTTTTTATAAAAATCAAAAATATATTGAATAAAAATACTTTTACCTAATAACTTGTGTAGCTCTTGCACTCATGGTCTAAAAATACTATTTACTATGATCCAAAAATGTTAATTACTTAATAGGTTAACAATGACCTTTCCCAAGTTTCTTTTTTTTTTAACACATTCTTTTTCTAACAATAACTTTTTCTATCGGCAAATGTTTATCATACTTCAATTAGGAAAAGATTAAAAAATAATAAATTTTCTATTTTATTATGAATTTTTAATTGTAATTTAAATGAAAATTAATGATGAGATTATTATGATCTTAAATATATGAAATATATTATCAGTTAAAAATGATACATGAAGTTATTCTATTTTAATTGATAAAATGAGATTAAGAAATAAAGAAAAAATTTCCTATAGTTTATTAGTTATAGTGATTTAAAAAGAAATAAAATAAAAATAAGGCTCTTTAAAAGTAATAGTTTAATTTAGAATATGATGTGTTTAAAAAGAAAGGAAGAATATATTTATTAAAAAAAAATATTTAACCCACTTCGTAACAATAGGGGCATTTCTAAACAAAACTATATTAGTAGAGATATTTTAGTCGAAACTATTAATGATAAGGACATTTTTAGACCAAATTATTATTGAAAGACATTTTTGTTTAATTTCACATAGTTTAAGGATTTTTTTTTTACTATTTTTCATCTATTTTATTTGAAAATTTTAGAAACTTACCTTCAAACCTACTTGTGACCAAGCTGTTACTATGATTTGGGATATTATATTTTGGATTGGGATTACCTACAATATTTTTTCCTCCAGTTTTTTTCAATGGGTTTGTGTAACACCTCGAAAGTGTAAAGTGATTTGGAAGTGGGGAAGTGTTGAAGTTGTTGGTGCAGCTGGTTCCACGAACCGCTATGTGAACCATAGAATGTCTTATGGGTCATGGGAAACCATTCAAAGTTTGTGATCTTCAGGATTTT
Organism: Solanum stenotomum; assembly: GCF_019186545.1. Classification (NCBI taxonomy): domain Eukaryota; kingdom Viridiplantae; phylum Streptophyta; class Magnoliopsida; order Solanales; family Solanaceae; genus Solanum; species Solanum stenotomum. Next base: position 66,566,284 of record NC_064282.1, on the reverse strand, counting down.
GGGTTTCATTAAATTGAATGTACTATCGATCAGAAGAGTCCATTGTTGTGGCTCCAAGATTCATGTTTCAGGAGTTTTGGAATTTCAGCATCATAGTTCCACGGTTGGTCCCTACAAGGGAGTACGACTCGTGGAAGGTGGCTAGTGGTTGAATAACAAAAAGTTAGGGTTTCAGTATTTGATTGATTCCATGATTGACCAATACGGTTCGTAGACCGTTGTACAGTTCATACATGGTGTCCGTGGAAGAGAAATCGACAGTTTTCTTCAAGATTAATTGACTCTTTTTCTACATTTTTAATTCCTAAACTATGCCGTTTCTAGACTATTTCTAAGCCCTATAACTAATTCTACACTTCAACAATTTTACATTCCCTCTCATTCTCTTAAAACCCCAAAAGCTCTCAAGTCTTCTTCTCCAAGGATTCTCAAAGTAGATTATGGTACTTCAAGCTTCAAGTCTCCTCTTCCCATTTCAAATGTAGGATTCATCAAGGTATGGGGAAACTTTATCAATGGATTTCTTTCCATCCATTGAGTTCCAAAAGAACCTCAATTTCTCTTTATGAATTCCTACCCAAATTCTAGGGTTTGCATGATTTCTTATGGGTTCACTAGTTTATGAATAAAATCATTATATTTGATCTTATTATACATGATTTGATATAAATTTCATATTTTCGATGATTTTCACATGAACCCGTGCTATACGAATACTTTATGATTATGAACTAAGTTTTGAGACTATGCATGCACTATGACTTGAAGAATTTATGAATTAAGGATGCTTCTAGATAAAGTGTCAACATGTTTTGTGAAAAGGTTGCTTCCAATTGAATTATTCTTATTACAAAAAAAATGATCATAATTTAGATGTTTTAGATAAGTGTCTTTATGAGTATGATATGAAATCCTGATTTTAAAAGGAGTTATTCTATTATATGAAGTTTATGATCGAATTGATATTACTAGATTCTTACCATTTTAAGTATTATGATTATGATATGATTGCGCTTATTTCCATTGGGAGTTTACTTAGCATCAAGTTAATTTTGGGATGGAGGCTCACCCGTTAGTGTAGGCAGAATACTTTAGTATCAATCACATTGTCCCATAACTATATGCCCATGTAGGACTTGTCCCGATTGGACATTAGCTAGTAGATTCACCTATGATTAAAAACATGGTCCTTACGATAAGTAACTCACTCTCTTTTCTCTTTGAGAATAGTACACTGGACTCCATATTATAGCTCATATAGTTTTTGTTAGTTAACGGTATCTCCAATAAAAGAATGTAGTTTTCACAATAGTTAATGATTTCCCCAAAGAGTACGATTTACGCTTATGTCATGATTTTCAAGTATTGTATTGACGTTGTTTTATGTCTTATGAATTCAGCTTATCAAATGTGTTATGTTTTACTTGGTTATGCATTATCATATTTTCATATTTAGCCTGCTCCATGTTTACATTTATGCATTTTCCCTATATTCAGTACATTTTGTGTCCATATTGTCTTATAATATAAGTTCTGACGTTCCTCCATCAAGCCATGGCTAGCAGATTGGTCAGCATTAATTAGTAATTTTGGTGAATCCTCATGGTTCAAGGGTATGATCATATGTTATAAGTCTTTATGTCTTTCTTACACTTTCTATTTTCAGACTTGCTTTGTGAGGCAGGGTTTGTCTTAGCCACACCCATTAGTAGTGGCCTATTTTCAGACTTAGTTTGATTCTGCATTTACTGTCTTTGTACTCAGGTTTTTCTTATGTTAAGATTGTCTAGTGAAACTTATATTCCACTTTATCTTTTTATTTATATTAAGTCATTATTTTAGTGTCATTATTATGCTAAGTGGCCTATTTATGGTCTCTTGGGATTCTATTTGCCATGTCACGTCTAGGGGGTAGTTTGGGTCGTGACAAATTAGGTATAAGAGCCAAGTTTTGAAACAGTCCTAGGTGTCTGACAAGCAAGCTGCATTTAATAAAGTCTTATTCATGAGTGTGAAGTGCGCCACATTTATGAATAGAAGGCTACAAGATATTTAAGAAACTTCACTTATTTCATTACTCTAAAGTGATGTGATAGATTTGAAGTCTATAAAGGTCTTCCTTGTAACTCTTGTTCTATGCATTTCAGAGCATGCTTCCAAGAAGATATCCCGTGAGAAGAAACTTGAATGGGGAACCCAAAGTTCCCCAAGCTCTGGTCGACCCTTTGGCTGAGCAAGTGTCTCATGCAGAGTTTAGGTTGATTTCTAAGTGTTGACCCAAGCCATGACCACACAAGCTAATAGGAAAGTTGTAGCTCCTGTGAACCCAAATATGGATATAACGACAATAAGATTTAGAGACTTTACGAGGATAAATCCTCCAGAATTTCATATTTCGAAAGTGGATGAAGATCCACAAGAGCTTATAGAGGAAATAAAAAAGATTATGGATATTAAGGGAGTGACTTCGGTGGAAAAGGCAGATTTGGTTGCTTATCAATTTAAAAGTGTTCCTCAAGGGCATTGGATGGAGGTACCTTGGATTAGGACAAGTTCAAAAGGGCGTTTCTTGATCTATTCTTTCCCCTTGAGATAAGGGAGGCTAAAGTGCAAGAATTTATTAACCTAAGGCAAGGAAACATGAGTGTGAAGGAATACTCTTTGAAGTTCACTCATTTGTCCAATTATTCTCCAGCAATGATTGCCGACTTTAGAGATTGTATGAGTAAATTTGTTATGGTGCGTCCTAGATGGTGGTCAAAGAATGTAGAAATGCCATGTTGATCAAAGAGATATACATCTCAAGGTTGATGAATCATTCTCAACAAATTGAGGAGGAAAATCTTAAGGAGAGGGGTAGAGAGTCTAAGAGGGCAACAATAGATAGTGGTGATTTCTCTCATTGTGGTCAGGTGGAAATGGGCGTTCTTAATTTTGGCAAAAGTTCTCTTGCCTGACTTCATCTAGTATTTCGTTACAAAGGTTCAACAAGGATATGGTGTCTAATCCTAAGCCTCAAGGAGGTAGTTCTAGTGGATCTTCATTCCTCACTTGCAAAAAGTGTGGCAAGAGTCATCAAGGGAGATGTTTAGCCGGTATCAATGATTGCTATAGTTATGGTACGGTTTGTCATAGATTAAGAGACTACCATTCACTTGCTAGCAAGGGGAAAGATGGTTGTTAAGCTCAACCTAGTGCTTCTTCTAATCGCCTGACTCAGCATGGTGTTTTTTCTAGTTTTGGTAGTCAACATCAGGATATGTTTTATGCTCTTCAAACTTGATTGGATCATGAGGGTTCTCCAGATATGGTTATTGGTATGCTACGAGTCTTTCAACTTGATGTTATGTATTGCTTGATCTAGGTGTTGCATTGTCTTTTGTGACTCCTTATATTGTCATGAAGTTTGATGTCAGTCCCGAGGTTCTTCTAGAACCTTTCTCAGTCTCTACACCCATCAGTGATTCTATTTTTGCTAGCAGATCTATAGAAAATGCCCTCTCTCAGTGTCCAAGAAAATCACCTAAGTTTATCTTGTAAAGTTAGACATAATAGATTTCAATGTCATTCTTGGGATGGATTTTCTTCATTCCTGTTATGCTTCAATTGATTGTAGAATCCGAGTGGTGAAATTTAAATTTCTAAATGAACTTGTCTTAGAATAGAAGGGTGGAAATTCAGCACCAATAAATCAGTTTATCTCATGCCTTAAGGATAGAAAAATAATTTCTAAGGATTGCATTTATCATCTTGTCTGGGTTAGGGATATGGATTCTCAAGCCCCTACTTTTGGGTCACTTCTAGTAATGAGTTTCTAGGAGTGTTACCTAACAATCTTCCTGGTGTTCCTCCCGAAATAGAGATAGACTTTGGAATTTACCTTCTTCTAGATACACAACCTATATTTATTCCTCCTTACCATATGGCTTCGATAGAACTTAAGGAGCAAAAGGATTAGTTGAAAGATTTATTGGATAAGGGCTTCATTAAAATGAGTATTTCTCCATGCGGCGCTCCAGTTTTGTATGTAAAAACAAATGGTTCACTTTGTATGTGTATGGACTATCGACAATTGAACAAGGTCATGGTAAATAATAAGTTTCCTATCCCTAAGATCAATGACTTGTTTGATCAACTCCAAGGTGATAGTTTCTTCCCAAAGATTGATCTTCGATCAGGGTATCATCAGTTGAGGGTAAGGAAAAGTTACATTCCGAAGAAAACTTTTAAAACTTGATATGGTCACTATGAGTTTTAGTGATGTTATTTAAATGCCCCAACAACTTTTATGGATCTTATGAATAGAATGTTCACATAATACCTTGACATGTTCGTGATCGTATTTATTAATGATACTTTGATTTACTCATGAAGTGAGGATGGACATGTTTATCACCTAAGGATCATCTTGCAAATCCTCACGGATCCTCTGTTGTTTGTTAAGTTTAGAAAATTTGGGTTTTGGTTGAGGTTCGTTTCTTTCCTTGGCCATGTTATTTCCAGTGAAGGTATTTAGGTTGATCCTAAGAAGATTGAGGCTGTTAGAAACTGGCCTAGACTTCTTTCCCCTTCAGATATTTAGAGTTTCTTGGGTTTTGCTAGTTACTATATGGAAGGGTTTTCCTCTATTGCTTCATGTTTGACTACGTTGACTCGAAAAAAGGTGAAATTTCAATGGTCAAAAGCTTGTGAGAAGAGTTTGCAAGGGTTTAAAAATTGACTTACTTCAGTCTTAGTTTTGACTTTACCGAAATGATCAAATGGTTTTGTCGTGTATTATGATTCCTCAAGGATTTGTCTTGGTTATGTTTTGATGAAACATCGTAAGGTAATTGCTTATGGAGGTAGTGGTCTTTGCTTTGAAGATATGGAGACACTATCTTTATGACGGTCATATGGACGTGTTCACCGATCATAAGAGCTTGCAATATGTGTTAAAGAAAAATGATTTGAATCTTCGCCGAATGAGCTAGCTTGAGTTCATTTAAAGATTATGATACAAGTGTTCTTTATCATCTAGGTAAGGCAAATGTGGTTGCCAATTTTCTTATCCGATTGTCGATGAGTAGCGTTTCTCACATTGAAGATGGTAAAAAGGAGTTAGTTCACAATCTGCATAAACTAGCTAAATTTAGTGTTTGCTTGGTTGATGTCGAGGATAATGGTATCATTATTCAGAATGGGTTAGAATCATCTCTTGTATCGAATGTGAAGGCAAAGAAGGATCTTGATCCAACTCTAGTTGAGTTGAAGAAAGTGGTTTCTAAAAAAGCCATTGAGGCTTTTTCCCAAAGGGGAGATGATATCCTTCGTTACCAAGGTCGGTTATGTGTTCCAAATATTGATGAGTTGAAGCAACATATGTTAGCGGAAGATCACAGTTCTTAGTATTTTATTCAACCGAGACACCAAGATGTACCGTGATTTGCGGGAGGTTTATTGGTGGAATGGGATGAAGAAGGATATTGTGGAGTTTGTGGCTAAGTGTCGTAATTGTTAACAAGTGAAAATTGAGCATAAAAGCTCAAAATGTTTGACTCACGACATTAACATTCCTAATTAGAAGTGAGAAAATTTGAATATGAACTTTATTATGGATTTAGCTCGTACTCGTCGACAATATGACTCCATTTGGATTGTTGTAGACCAAATGACTAAGTCGGTGTGTTTCCTTCTCGTGAAAACCTCATTTTCAGCTGAATACTATACTAGGCTCTATATTGGGAGATGGCAAAGTTTCATGGAGTGCCTTTTGATAACACTCAAATTACTCTTCAAAACCAATTAAAAAGGTGAGCAATCATAGTCAGTAAAAAACCCAACGAAGAGTCGAGGTCGAATCTCACAGGAAACGGTATATCATGGAGAATTCTTTATCGAGAGATTTGGATTTTAAATCAGCCCATTTGGAATAGTAAGAACAATTGGGTGGATGATACCACCAATTTAATATAAAGTTTTTGTTATAAATTATTACAATTAAACTAAGATTTAAAACAAATCAAGAATTAACAAGCAATCTAGGGGTGCGGAGATTGGATATCAATGTTATATAGGACTAAATGTGTTGCTCTATAGTGATGTGCATACATGAATAGTCTAAGTCATCTTCAATGACGCTAATCATCTTTCGATCTCAAAGCATCTACGCCTAGAATCACATTTCGGTGTCATCAAATTCCAATTCTTAACAACCCAGTACCTTACTCTATTCCCTCTTTCAAGAATAGGGCAAATAGTCCGACCCATAACTTCTCTTTCGAGTAGGGCTGCATATCGGTCGGTTCGATTTAGTTTTGAACATTATCGATTTGTAGACTAGATAAACCGTTAAAGAACCATTAAGTTGTCGGTTAATCGGTTATCGACCCTTATCGGTTCGGTTATCGGGTTAACCGTTAACATATCACACAATTTTTTAAAAATCAAAAATCACGTGAAGAATTGAAAAAAATGTAATTAAACTCATTAACTCCATGTAATTATTTACTGCATATTGTAATTTGCAGCCAGAAAACTAGAAACAGGAAACAGAGGCAAAACATTTTCTTTTCCAAATTTCCAAATTCTTATCATATGTCACCATTATCCATATGACTAGAAAGTAGAAACAGAATTAAACAAACTTTCTTTTCCTAATCTAATCAGACTCAACCCAACAACACTTTATACTAGCCAACACTCAACACATCAGCAACACCCGTAAGGCCTAGCCGTCACCCAACTCTCAACACAACACAACAAGTCAACAACACTTGTATAATTACAATTGAACAGTCAAGACCAAACACTCAACACAACAACTCATAGTCTCATATCCTCATACAATATCACAATTCAATCACTTAATAGTTAATACCCAACAGGCGAACACTCAACACAAGTACACAATGTCACAACAACAATAGGCCAACCGCCAACAACCACAACAGTCAACACTCAACATACAACACTTAAATAAACTTCTCAACACAAATATGAAATATCATATTAAAATAACGAAATAAAATATCAGCACTAAAAGCTGCAAGCCTGCAACATTGCATAAGTCAAAATGTAGCACAACTTAAAATTGTCAAACATAAAGTCACTGCCAGTCTGCTACAGCCCACACATGCACAAACAGAATTTCAAAAATTCAAAATAGCAGCCGCACAACCTGAAAATTAAGTCCAAACATAGTACTAATAGTTCATGTTCAAGTAAACAAAATAATAACTAGTCATCAATCCTTGAGAGTTGACGATTCTGGTTCCTATTTTCCAAACAACGCTCAACATGCCTCCCTAAGGAGGCAGTCCCATATTGTGTGAATAGTAATAGGTAGCACTGCCACAATGAACACATTTACCGTCCCCGATCCATCTTCTTTTTCTTCAAGTTTTTCATAGTGATTCCACACAAGTGATCGAGCATCAGAATCATGAAGTCGAGGCATGATGAAATTTGATTAACAAAGAACAGAGAAATTATTAGATATTTTAATGGTTAATATAAAAAAGAAGTCAAGATGAACTAAGAACACCAAGTTCTACTAGGAATTTGCTTTGCACAAATATTTGTACCAACCATAATTTAACACTCATTAGTCATAAAAAAAGAGAAGTCAATCATATATCAAACATAAAGACAAGATAACACATGTATATAAAAGTCCACCTCAATAGTAAGGCATCTACCTTCCTTTTCCTTTAGTAGAGTTAGTGAAGGAAACCTCCAATTTTACATGTCATCAATGCAAAGTTCTTTTCCAAGTTTAGCCAAATCTAAAGAGAAATACGATAACAAATCAAGGCTCAAGGCTTAAAAAGTGAAAGTATTAAATAAACTACTCACAATTTTACATCAATAAGGTTCTTTTCTTACCTTGTTCAAGTTGCTCAAGAAAATCTAAATCTTCCTCAATATTTATGGGTTGTGGCTCAGTCCGGAGCCAATCTTGAAGGCACACTAGAGCTTGTACAAATTTAGGAGTCAATGAACTCCTAAACGATCAAGTATGCGCCCTTCGGTACTAAAAGCACATTCAGACGCCACACTTGAAATAGGAATAGCACACATCTCGAGCCATTTCAGAAAGAGATGGAAATCTAGGTGAGTTAACTTTCCACCAAAGCAATACATCAAAATCTAATTTTCCAGTTTCAGTATCTTCTTCAAGATATTTAACTAATTCTGACTTTGAACTTGCTCCTCCATTTTCAGATTTGTGTTTATTTAATTCCTCGAAAATGTTCCCAAATTCTCCTATCGATACATAAGAAGTGTCCACCTCAGTTGAAGAAAGTTGGCCACTTTTATCATTTGAATTAGGCTTTGCATACTCATTAAACAAAGATTCCATGTACTTTTGCACACCAATTTCTATAGCAACCCCTTTTTTTCCGAACATCTTCTTAAGTGCAAAGCCAAGAGTGTTAAATTTGTGATGAGCATCCAAAACACATGGTATGAAAAATATCTTATTCATTTTTTCAGTATCACCCCAATATTTGTCAAATTTCTCCTTCATATTTTCTTCCATTTTAGCCAAAACATGATCTTCATTTGATATCAATTGATCAAGTAAACACCAACTTGACAAATTTCAAGAAAATGAAAATTTTATATAACATATTGTGATCCATGTATCTTCAAAGTAAGATTAAAAAACATTTCAAGAAGTTTGTAATTCTCTTTACACTCTCCCAATCACTACTCAAAAGTGTACCTGTAGGAGTTTCATCCACAATGTCAACAAACTTAAGATGTAGTGCCAAGCCAATATCACGATCGGCGTACTCTACAATTGCACTTTCATATTCAATAACCCTGCTCAACATCATGTAGGTGGAATTCCACCTTGTAGGAACATCCAAGCATAAAGACTTTTTAACAAGATTTTCATCTTCACAACATTCTTGAAACTGTTTCCATTAAGCCGGAGTATCTCACTACTTGTCTAACTCGTTCAATAGACACATTTGCTTCTTTTGTACCATTTTGAACAATAAGATTTACAATATGAGCCACACATCTTATATGAAGTTGACTACCACCCATTAGGTTGGTCCCCCACTTAGTTAATTGCTTAGACAACTAAGTTATTGCCACACTATTTGAACCAGCATTATCAACTGTAACGGTAAAAATCCGATGCAATCCCCACTCATGTAAACACTTACTAACAGACTTTCCAAGATCTTCACCTCTATGACTAGAAATTGGACAAAAGTTGATAATTCTTTTATGCAAAGTCCATTTTTTATCAATCCAATGAGCATTAATGACCATATTATTGATTCTTTGTATGGAAGTCCAAGTATCGATTGTTAAAGACACCCTTTATTGTGTTTCCTTAAAAACAATCATTAGCTTATGCTTTTCTTCATAAAAAGATCAAAATAATTACGAGTCACAGTGGTACGAGAAGGAATGTGGAAATAAAATTGTGCTACTTTCATAAATTGTTTAAAACCTTCTTTTTCAACAAATCTGAAAGGAACTTCATCAAGAATTACCATACAACACAAGGCCTTCCTACACTCTTCCTGGTCAAATTTCCATGGAAAAACAACTACATCACCCTTGTTACCCCCTATCACGGGTTGAAATGCTAATCTTGATTTTTTTAATATCAATATTATAAGATATCTTCTGGCATTTAGTTATATGACTAAGAATTGACGTCTGTCACGACCCAGGGGTACCCCTTAGATGTAACATGGCGTATAGAACCCCAAAGGACTCCATACAAGCCACTTAGCATATCATAACATAAGCAATAGAACAATAAGAGTAAAAACACATTTCAAGTCTAAAATTTTCATAAAAGGAAAGCGAAAGTCTAGACTCTAATTCTCAACATAGCCATCTATTATAATAACTGAAATGGAAAGGGACACAACCCATACAACATAGTCCAAAAAGGAAATATAAGAAATAAAACTACAATGTGAAAACATCTATCCTGAATCATGAGGACTCACCAACAAGTTAGGAGTATAAGAAAATCCAAGCTTTAGCCATAATGATGACCACCTTGAGAACCGGACCCTACTCTTGGGAAAAATGTAGGAAAAGTAGGTGTTAGTACAAAAATGCACTAAGTATGATAGCCATGCATAAACACATTGAAAACAAGCAAAAAGGGACATTTTAGTTGAAAGCATGCAATTTGCCATGTTTAAACATCATTATGAAAAAATGGAAAAGCATAAGTCATAAGCATAGTCAACATATAGATCATCATAACATAAGAAAAACATATCATAAGTACCCTCAAAACATACTTGTACAATGCAGGAATAAGACCCCATAATCTCACCCATACTAAGTAAAGCTTCTTGAGTAACCATGGTTCATAATTCATATTCTTGTCCATATTGTTTTTGTGGGGAAATAAGTCTTAACCGACATAGACCATGTGAGCTAAACATGGAATTCAGTGTCTACCCCACACTGAAAAGAGGGGTCCTACTTGCCTAAGGTAGAACCATACTCTTAGATTGGGTGGATCCACTTGCTAAATACCTATGAGGGCACATAGTTTATGGGATAAGGAGATTGCTACTAGAAACCTGGACTCAATTAAGGGGGAAGGTTTCCATCTCATGAGACATACTTTGGGAACTCGGAATTCAACTAGCGTATAAGGAACCCATTTGGAAAGTCGGACTCAACTAGTGTAAAAACTTCCATCTCATATACAATATCCACTTGGTGCTAAGCATTAATTCCCACATATTACATAATAAGTCTTGACTTAAGTTCATATTCACGGAAGAATGTCTTTACACTCAATCCAACATAATTCATAAGATAGCTCAAAGATTCAATAGGTGAGAATAACCTTTCAACCTTAGAATCGCCATATTATGATAAAACCTTTCATATCATATTCATGCATAGGTGTGTAAGTGAGAATTTCCTTTCAACAATACACAACAAGATCATAATCATAATCACTTTACTCTCAAAATGTTCTTAATCCATATACATAACCTTCATAAAACATGCATAATACCATATCTTGCCCTTTCAAGGGTCAAAAATCATATCATATCAACACATCTAGAATTACTACATTAGACATGGACATAATTATAATTCAAGTAATCAATTCACTACATGCATAACCTCATAATACTCTTCTATCATCAACAAAGCCACATCTGAAGTTCATAATTGGGAAATATGGGGAATTCAAGGATTCTTGGGGAATTCAACATAAAACCATAGGAAATCATCAATTTATACATAATATAACATAATTGTCGCCGAGTGCGTGGCAACCCCACTATAAAGTCCATATTCACATCTTCCCACTTCAAAGTAGGAATGCTAATGCCTTGGGATAAACTTATCGGTTTCTGATGCCCAACCTTCACTTGTTGGCAATTTGAACACTTAGCCACAAATCCTGCAATATCCTTCTTCATCCCATTCCACCAATAGATCTCCCGCAAATCACAGTACATCTTGGTGGCTCCTGGTGAATAGAATACCAAGAACTATGGGCTTCTGCCAAGATTTGTTCCCTTAGCTCATCAATATTTGGAACACATATCGACCTTGGTATCTAAGTTCTCCATCTCCCCATTGGGAGAAATCTTCAACGGACTTCTTGAGTACCACTTCTTTCAAGTCTACCAAAAACGGATCTAGACATTGTTTAGCTTTCACATCACTTACAAAAGATGATTCAGAACTGTTACGAACCATGACACCACCCTTGTCGGAGTCTACTAATCGAACACCCAATCGGGCTAATGTATGCACATCTCGTGCCAACTCTTTTATATCATCATCCACATGAGCAACACTACCCATAGCTAACCTACTAAGAGAATTCGTTACTACATTTGCCTTTCCAGGGTGATAGAGAACACTCATATCATAATCCTTCAATAACTCAAGCCACTTTCTTTGGTGAAGATTCAAATATTTTTTATTAAACGCATATTGCAAGTTTTTGTTGTCGGTGAACATATCTACATGCACACCATACAAATAATGCATCCATATCTTTAAGGCAAAAACCACCGCCACTAATTCAAGATCATAGGACGAATAATTCTTCTCATGAACCTTAAGTTGCGTTGAAGCATAGGCAAAAATCTTTCCATTTTGCATGAGCACACATCCCAACCCAATTCTCAAGGCATCACAATATACCACAAAACCATATGTTCCTTCTGGTAGTGTCAAAACCAGAGCGGAGGTAAGTCTATATTTCAACTCTTGAAAACTCTTTTCACATGATTCGGACCATACAAACTTAGCTTTTTTTTAGTCAAAGCCGTTAATGGAGAGGCAATAGAAGAAAACCCTTCAACAAATCATCAATAATAACCGGCCAAACCTAAGAAACTTCTAAAGTCTAAAGGTGTTATAGGTCTAGGCCAACTTTTGACCGCATCCGTCTTCTTAGGATCTACCTCTATACCTTTGCTTGACACAATATGACCAAGGAAAGCTACCGATCTTAGCCAAAATCACATTTTCTAAACTTTGTAAAAAGTTGTTGTTCCTTAAGGATTTGCAACACGATCCTCAAATGATCAATATGCTCATTCTCACTTCTTGAGTAGATCAAAATATCATCGATGAATATAATCACAAACATATCAAGGTATTGTCTAAACACTCTGTTCATCAAGTCCATAAATGATGTCGGAGCATTAGTTAATCCAAACAACATTACCAAAAACTCATAATGACCATATTGGGTTCTAAAAGTTGTTTTTTGACTATCTTCCTCTTTCACCCTCAATCGGTGATAACCTGATCGTAGATCAATCTTAGAGAAATAACTTGCCCTTTGAAGTTGGTCAAACAAATCGTCAATCCTTGGGAGAGGATACTTGTTCTTAATAGTCACCTTGTTCAACTACCGATAATCGATGCACATTCGGAGGAAACCAACATTTTCCTTAACGAACAATACTGGAGTACCCCACAGTGATATACTTGGTTGTGTAAAACCTTTGTCTAATAGATCTTCCAACTGTTCCTTCAACTCTTTAAGTTTCGCCGGAGCCATTCTATAAGGAGGAATAGAAATAGGTTGCATATCCAAAAGAAGGTCAATACCAAAATCTATTTCCCTTTCAGGTGGAATACCGGGTAGATCATCTGGGAATACTTTTGGAAATACTTTTACAATAGGGACCGACTCAAAAGAAGGGATTTCAGAATCTACATCCCTCACACTCACTAGATGGTACAAGCAACCCTTAGAAATCATCTTTCATGCTTTAAGACATAAAATAACCCAACTAGTAGGCATAGAATTTCCCCCCTTCCACTCTAGGATAGACTCATTAGGGAATTGGAACTTAACTATTCTAGTTATGCAATCAATAGAAGCATAGCATGAATGCAACGAATCCATACCAAGGATGACATCGAAGTCTAACATATCAAGTTCTACCAAGTCAACAAGAGTAACTCTATGGGATGAGGAGACGAGACACCTTCTATATACCCTGTCAGCCAATACAGAATCACCAACAGGGGTAGAAACAGAAAAAGTCTCTAATAGCACATCAGGGAGCACATCAAACATCATAGCATAAGGAGTCACAAAGGACAAAGTAGCACCGGGATCAAGCAAAGCATACACATCAATTTGAAAACTTTTAACATATCAGTTACCACATCTGGGGAACTATCTTCATCACCTTTAGTCTGGAGAACATATAATCGGTTTTGCTTAGGAACATTAACACCTGAACCACTTGGACTAGATGAGGGGTTGGGTTGAGCCTTACGATGAGTATCTCCCTCATTCTTAGCAACTGAGGGACAATCCCTTATCTTGTGACCCGTCTTGCCACACCCAAAGCATGTACTGGAGCCCGTTAGACACTTACCCTCATGATTTATCCCACACTTAGCACAAGTAAGCATTGAAGACTCACTACCATCTCCTTGAAGTTTAGGGTTAGACACCCATTTATTTTTAGGCCTTGGAGGAGCATTTGAAGAACCTTGCCTGGAGAACCTTTATTGAAACCTTGAACGACCCCGTCCATCGGACCTAGAATGTGAGAAGTTACTATCATCCGTTCTTGCCCTCTTTGCTTCCCTAGATCTTTCCTTGAGTTTTTCTTCCTCAATTTGTTGGGCATGCACCATAAGATGAGAAATATCCATATTATGAACAAGCATAGCAGTACGACGTTCTTTAACAACCAAGTCAGACACTCTCGACACAAACTTACTCATCTTGGTCCTTCGATCCGCCACAATAAAAGGAGCATATTTAGATAGTTGAGTGAACCTCAAAGCGTATTCCCTCACACTCATATTTCCTTGCCGAAGGTTGATGAACTCAAGTACCTTGGCCTCTCTCATCTCTAGAGGGAAGAACCTATATAGAAAAGAACTTTTAAACCTTTCCCACTTTATGGGACCCACTCCTTCTGGCCTTGCCTCATTCCATTGATTGAACCAAATATGAGCAACCCCTTTGAGTTGATAAGTGGTCAATTCCACCTTCTCTACTGGACTCACCCCCATAATAACAAGTATCTTATAGACCTCATCGATAAATTCTTGAGGGTCTTCCTCAACTCTGGAGCCATAAAATTCTGGAGTTTTTATCCTTGTAAAGTCCCTCACTCTTTCCACCGATGTACCCACATTTGGGTTCACGGGAGCTACCACCTCTCTATTGGCTTGGGCCATCACGACTTGAGCCAACACTTGGAATGCTGACCTAAACTCCGCATTGGTTACATTCTCAGCCAAAGGATCAATTAGAGTTTGAGGATGAGCTTGGGGAGGAACTTCTTGACCCACATTGTACCTCCCTCTATCCTTCTTGCATTATCCTTCTACTAGTCATATCCTGAAAACTATTGGGTAAGGGTTAGAAGAAAGACTTTGTAGAGTTAAACTCCATTGCACGACTTAGAGAGATGAAGTAGTAAAGTTTCCAAAACATCTAGTAGCATCTCATTCA
>NC_064282.1:66525767-66550986 GCF_019186545.1 Solanum stenotomum | reverse complement strand
TTTTACCTTTTTATGATATTTGGCTAAAACCCCAATTCTTGGGGTGTGATCATGTGATTATGGGTTGAATTAGTTTATAGGTATTGTTAATTACTAGTGTAAATGCTGAATTGAAGTGAGTTTTATCATTAATTGAGGTTCAATTTATGAATTGTAGTTGCAAATGCAGTTCTACTTTTGTGTTCTTGGCTTGCTCGAGAGAGAGGTTTTAGAACTAAGATTATTGATTAATGATATATGGGTATTGGGTTGAGTTGGGTTAAGCACGAGAGAGTGAATCCTAAACCCAATCCTACCCATCTAGCTCGAAAGAGTGGATGTATTAAGGTGTGGGCTGTTCTTCATTGTCATGCTTGTTGATGTTCGAAAGAAATAACATGATTTGGGGTAGTTGTTAGGGGAAGCTATCTCTCTTATAGTCTAGCCTGCTCACTGATTTTCAGCTGTTTACTAGTAGTTTCAATTACCCATATATCAAATTTGCATATAGTCAGTCACATCCTGAGAATCCTTCTCCCTATTGTTATTTCAAATTTTTTGTGACTGATGTGTAGTTGATAATTGAAAACTAAAACCCCCCATTTGACATTCGTGTCACCCCTTTAATTTGTTTAATGTCTCTTTCAATAATGTTTATTCCTATAGCTGATTAGATCGCATTCATACTTCTTAATTAAATTTAAAACACGTATCGCTCCTTGTGGGATTCGACCCTAACTCATTTAGTTGGATTTTATACTGATTTACGATCGTTGACACTTAGAATTTGAAGAAGTGTGCTTAAAACATTAATCAAAATGGTGTCGCTACCGGTGAGTGGTGTTGTTTGAAATTCTTTTGGTAAAGTTGAATTGTGTTCTTTTTAGCCATAGTTGAATCTACTTACTTTACTTGGTTTTGTGTTGCTTGTGCTAAAACAGAGGAGGAAATGAGCATCAACAAAAGTAATGGTAGCCAAGTGGGCCACCAAGACGACATTAGGAATCTCAATGATGTCAATGACCCAAATCTACTGGGTGGTGTTGGTGCCATTTGTTTACCTCCGACCGAAGGAAATGTTGTGTTTCACATCACAAGCACCATGCTGCAGCTCCTACAACTGAAGGGTTTGTTTGGTGGGCTGGCTCATGAGGATCCCTTACAACTAAAGAGCATATTAGGAATTTTGTTGATGTCTATGGACCATTCTCATTTAAGAACATATCTCAAGAATCTGTCCATCTGAGGTTGTTTTCATTTTCTCTGTTGGGAGAGGCAAACAAGTGGTTGGCTGAGTTGCCAAGAGATTCAATCACTTCATGGGATGAACTCACTACTGCATTCCAAGTGTGATTATTTCCCCATTTGAAGATGATGACTCTTAGGGATAGTATCCAAAGCTTTAAGCGCTTGGAGGGTGAGCTAATCCATGAGACTTGGCTAGGGTTTAACAAGATGGTGTTGCAATGCCCAACTCATGGGCTTCCCGATAATGTACTGTTGCAATACTTCTATAGAAGCCTCGATTCGGTGAAAAAGGGAGTGGCTGATTAACTTTCTCCAGGAGGTTTAATGCAACAACCCTATGTGATAGCATCCCAACTCCTCGATTGCATGACCAAGATTAACCGTACATGGTACACCTGCGAAGACTAAGTCTCTCCTCTTACTTATAAAATGACAAAGAAGCAGATAAAAAAAGATCAAGAGAGAGACCAAAACATGGCAAAGATGATGACCCAGCTGGACATCTTGGCCAAAAATGTCATGGGTGCTGGTACAAGAAGTGTTAATGATGTGGGTGTTGGTGGTGTAAACCTCGAGGAAGCCAAATTTGAAGTGTTGTACAATGAGAAAGTGAACTTCCTAGCCAACCAAGGAGGTGGTTATCGTACAAACTACTCAAGGCCAGGTGGTAATCAAGGTTTGAATAGAGATGAGGGTTGGAGAGACTATGACAGAGAGTGGTATGATTGTAACGCCTCTGAGAAGGAAAGAGAAGGGGACAAGGATAGGTATGTGCCTCTCCATAAGCATCAAAAGCCCAAAGATTATGTGGATGGCCGTACGGAGGACATGCTCTCACACATTCTTAACAAGGTTGAAGGGCCCGATAAAGTGTTGAAGGAAATGAATGAGGATGTACCGACTCTAAACCAGATGGTTACCTCTCATTTCATCTCTATTAAGCAGCTAGAGACCCAAATGGGTCAAATTTCATCGCATTTAAACCCAAGACAACAAGGGGGTTGCCTAGTGATACTATGGCAAACCCAAAAATGAAGCTTAAATAGGTACTTGCGTCGTGGAACGATGTTAAACAAGGCACTTCTTGGGAGGCAACCCAAGTTTTTAATGTTTTAAGTTTTATTTTGAATAACGAGTGTTGATTGTGTAGGTTGAAAGATGGAGTGTGTTTGAGAATATGCAGTTTGGCAAGCCAAAGAGTCTAGTCGACTACTCGCGGAAGAGGTCGGTGAGCCCGACTTGGACCATCGTTGGACCCACAAAAATCTGAAATGGAAGTCTGTAAAACTCGGCGGGTATATAGCTAAATCAGTGACTCACCAAATAGGTTGACGAGTTCGATTTTGTCCGTCGTTTGGACCCCCAAATTGACTGGAGGTTTTGTAAAACTCGGGGAGGTGAGTTACCACTCGGCGAATCGCCGAGTGGTTCGGCATGGTCGACTAATACCGCTGAAAGGGTCGCGAATGGGAAGGTTTTAAAAGGCCAAACGGTTTAAAATTTCAAAATCTTTCATATTCTCTCATTTCTAACCCTGTACACTCACACTTGCACTTTAGATTTCTCATATTTTTTCTCTTTTACTTGCCTTTTGGATTTGATCTCCTGTTTGGATTTGGATTGCATTGCTGCCTAGCTTATCAAACTCTAAATTCGGCATTCAGGTTGGTTTTACGAACCTCGAACTCTTGATTAGTGGTTGAACTCGAATACATTAGATAAATATGTGTTGTTTTGTGTTGGGTCTGTGCTTAAATCGTGTTTGATGTGGTTGATTACTTATTTAGTGTTTTGAAATTATGCCTAATTGCTTAAAATGATGATTTCCCGAGTTTTGTGTTTTAAAATTGATCATAAATTGTTGGGTTGCGGTTATTATATGTTTGGTCTAGTTGGGTGAAATCTGAGTAACCCCAAATTGAGCCAAATGATGTGATTTGCCCAATGATAGAGCAGTTGACGTCATTCTTTAGGGCAAAAGTTGTCAAATGGCTAATTTTGTCCAAATTGTGGGAAGTCCGAATTTCCCGGAGGCATAGGTCTTATGGGTATTGTATGAATTTCATAATGTGTGTGTGTGTTTTTTTTTTTTTTTTTAATTTTAACGACCCTTGGAGGGGTCAGGGGCTTAGCAACACCCCTAGGCCTTAGCATAAATAAAAACATAGAACTACACAGAGGGGGACATAAACCTTACCTCTACAAAAGGTGGTGCAAGAGTTGGTAGCCTACTAAGTATCCTTAGTTGGTTCTCCAACTCTTCACCAAACAAGTAAGAACCTATATTCTATGCACCTATGAGAGGACTCCTCTCGATACAAAGATTCTAGGGAAGCATAAATGAGGGAGACTCTCCCCTTACAAGGAAAGATTAAAATAAAAGCTATCCTAGCTAAGGGACAGACTAGTAAAGATGACAAGAGGATCAACAAAAGGAAGGCCTGAGGAAGTTCATGCTCCTTCATAGGTCTTCAAGGATAGGAATAAATCATGGTGGTTCCTTAATTCTTTTCAATTTTCGTCTTCTAAAGCTTGCCATACCTGCTAGGTCTTGTTGGAAGTATGCTGCCGCGAGTTTGGGAAGTTGCTGGCTGTTGAAGTGTACCTGAGGGTTAGGAATCTGGTGGCTGTGTTTAAAGAGCACATCTGCTACAAAATTGGCCTCCCTGAACGTGTGAGTGCATTTGAACTGATCCAGTTGAGTTGCAAGTTGATGGAGCTGATGTATTTGGGAAGAAATGTTCCAGGGAATTGATTTGCTGTTCTTAAGCCATTCGACCAGCAGCTGGGAGTCAACTTCAAGGATCACATGATTATATTTCATATGTATGCACCATGTTATGCCGAAAATCGTAGCTTCCACCTCTGCTTGGTTGTTTGTTCCTGTCCCCAAGGGGGCTGAAAAGGCCAAGATAATTTCTCCAAGGTGGTTCCAGATGACACCCCCTGCTCCTATGCTGCCCGGATTACTCAAAGCACTCCCATCCGTATTAAGTTTAACCCATCTGTATGGAGGTTTTGTCCACTGGACAGAAGTAACCTTGGTGTCTTGAGTACATTTCTCGATGACATTACATAACTTATTCCACCTCAAAGGCCAAGAAATATAAGGAAAAACTGTGTGTAGCAGCTTGAATGTGTCCAAAATTACTAAGTGTTTCACCCTTGCAATGTTGGACTGCTTGCCCCCGTATTTTGCAGCACACCTATTTTTCCACAAATTCCAACAAATAAAGATATGTGTGGATTGTAAAATTAGCTTGTGTGCTTCATTGTTGTGAGTAACGCTCCACCATCTCATGATCATGTTTCTAAGTGGCAAGAAATCAGTTTGGATACCTAGCGAGATTGCAAAGTACTTCCAAACAGCTTTGGCAAAGTCTCCTGAATTGAATATATGCTCGATAGTGTCTATACCCGGAGAGTGACAGCAGTGGCAGTCGCTAGGCTCCATTCCAAAGCTCAAAAGCTTTTCATTGGTAGGGAGTTTGCCCCTGATGGCTCTCCAAAGCAGGAACGAGCATTTTAAAGGAATTTTAGGATGCCAAGTGTAAGTGTTGATCTTGGTTTTTTCCTTTTTTTCTCTAATACTGTTCCATGCAGAGGAGACAGAAAATAGACCATTGGTGTTGAGCTTCCACACTGCCTGATCAGGCAGTCCTTGCTGGAGCTGTAGCTGCATGGATAGAATGTTATGAACCTGGCTGGGAGGAGCTACCCGTAGTACCTTAGGCATGTTCCAATGTCCATCTTCAATGAATTCCGAAACAGAATCAGTGTTAAACCTATTGCTGTTCGGGGTATAATGAGCTAACGGACCCACTCCTAACCAATTATCCCACCAAAAGGAACAGGATCCATTTCTGATTTTCCATTGAATATTACTCTCCACAGTGTGTTTATTCTTCATCAACAGTCTCCAAGCTTGGGATTCTCCTGTGTCCCATTTTTTACTTATAGGATGGGACCTTTGACAATACTTTGCCCTTAAAAAATCCCCCCAAAGTGTTTGCTTGGATCTAAATGTCCACCATTGCTTGAATTGGAAAGCTTGATACACATCATTCATAATTCGAACTCCAATTCCCCCTTCATCATAGGGAAAGCTTAAGTTTTTCCATGAGGACCAATGGTATTTTTTCTTGTCATTCCTCCATCCCCAGAAAAAATCAGCCATAATACCTTGGATTTGCTTCATAACAGTGGAGGGTGTGGAGGTAGCTGCAAGAATGTGAATGGGGAGAGATTGCAACGTATGCTTGATCAAGGTAACTTTGCCCCCATAACTCAAAAGCTTGGATTGCCACCCTGCAATTCTGTTCACTACTTTACTGATGAGTTCCGAGAAATAAATAATCTTAGGCCTGCCAACAAATAAAGGGCATCCTAAGTAGGTAAGAGGAGCTTCTTTTTTGTGGAAACCTGTATATTTTCTTATCCTGTCGCAGGTGGTTCTGAAAGCATTGGAGTGCACCATCAAGTGACTTTTTGCTTTGTTAATAAGCTGGCCGGATACTCTCTCATAAGTAGCCAATGTGTGCATAATGAGCTTGAGAAAATGCTTCCTCCCAGATGTGAAGATAATGATATCATCTGCGAAGCTCAGATGGTTAATCTGGGGCCCTTTTCTTTCCATATAGAAGCCATGGTAATGAGGATTCTGATGCAGTCTATTCAAGGATCTCGACAACACCTCAGCACCTAAAATAAATAGGGCTGGGGATAGGGGATCACCCTGCTTGAGGCCTCTAGTGGAATGGAAAAAACCATGTCTCTTGCCATTAATAATGATAGAGTACCAATTGTTTGCCATAATTCTCCACACCATGTCTATGAAGATTTCATCAAACCCCATCTTTCTAAGGACTAGACAAATATAGGACCAAGACACCCTGTCGTAGGCTTTTGCCATATCAAGTTTGATCACTACATTGCTTCCGATGTTAGGTTTTTTGATTTGGTGAATAATTTCTTGAGCTAACATAATGTTTTCTGAAATACTCCTTCCCTTAACGAAACCCGACTGATTAGGAGAGATCAGATTAGGCAGGATGGGGGCCAATCTGAGACACAATAGCTTGGAAATAATTTTGTTGGTGACATTACTTAAGCTAATAGGTCGAAACTCAGAAAGTTTATTAGGATTATTCACTTTAGGGAGCAAGACTAGGCATGTATGTGAAAAATACTTAGGAAGCATATGGCCACTGAAAAAGGAATGGATGACTGCCAACAGGTCCCTTTTTATAATACTCCAACACTTCTGGAAAAAGCACCCATTCAGTCCATTAGGTCCAGCAGCTGAATTAGGATTCAAGGATTGGACCACCTCCTTCAACTCATCCAAAGTTGGTAGTTCCTTCATCCTATCATTTTGTTCCTGTGTAATAGTTCTGGGAATGCACTCCATGGGAATTTCATCTATAAGCTTTTCCTCGCCTGTGAAGATGTTCTGAAAATGCTCACAGGAAGCCTGTGCAATGTGGTCATCACCCTGTACCCATTCATCATTATCCTTGAGGATTTTGTGGATAAACAACCTTCTCCTTCTTCCTCTAATCAATGCATGAAAGTACTTGGAATTACCATCACCCTCTTTAAACCACTGTAGCTGAGTCTTTTGTTTAAGAATAGAATCTTCTAACTTTATGAATTTGATATATTCTGCATTAATACCATGAAGCTTTGTTCTTTGTTCTTCAGTGTTATTGTGAGTGAGGTCCTCTTCTGCCTGCCTGACTCTTTCCTCATAATCTCTAACCTTTGTATAAATGTCACCAAACTGCATTTTAGACCAAACACTGAGAGTAGAGGCAAGTCTCTTTGTTTTCTAATGGAAGATCCACATGGGGTGTCCTTCAATAGGCCTGTTCCAGCAGTTGGTAACAGTCTCTGTAAACGCAGGTTGGTCAGCCCAGCAGTTAAGGAATCTGAAGTATTTAATGTGGTTCTCAGGTCCAACAGCCATTTCCATCAGAAGTGGGCAGTGGTCAGACCCCACAGAAGGTAGGTGGGTAATGGTAGTATGAGGCATAAGTTGCAACCACCTATCATTAACCATAGCTCTGTCCAACCTTTTCCAAATTCTGAAATTTATACCCCTTTGATTAGACCAAGTGAATTTAGGTCCATTAAACCCCAAGTCCATGAGTCCACAAGCTTCAATGACACCAATGAATTCAATACTTTTCCTCATATTGTAAGGAATGCCTCCCAGCTTTTCCTCAGTATCTGTTATAACATTGAAATCCCCAACAGTGCACCAAGGGGTGTCATCTCTAGTATCCGCAAAATGAAGTAACCTGTCCCAGAGGGGCCTTCTGAGATAATTCTTGCATTTAGAATACACAAAGGTCTTGATGTAGGTTCCAGGAGCTTCAGTGTGGTTGATTTCGCAAGTGATCTGTTGTTCATCATTTTCGAGTACCTTGCAAGTTATATCATTTATCCAAAATAGCCAAATTTTACCATTGACATTACTAGTAGCATTATCCATGGCAAGCATACTTTTAAACATGTTCACATGGCCTTGATCTGAGAAGGGTTCCAAAATGGCAATCATAGAAACATGATGGATATTTTTGAGATTTTTGAGTCTTTCAATAACACCTTGGGTATTGATACCTCGCACATTCCATATAATTGTACTAATCATTGGGATGATTTAGAGGTAAATAATCTAGTATTTGGTCTCCCTGCCATTACAGGAGTGGTTGAAGGTGGTTTTTTGAGAGGTAATTTTTCCAAGTGCTAGCCTCTTGGAGAGAGTCCCTGCTTGTTGGTAACTTGTTGCAGCTCCCTGTCAAACTTTGTATCATTATTTGGGCTAAAAGCTTTGATTAAGAGTTCACTAGTCTCATCATCTTCATCCTGTGCATTGTCAAGTGGATTGTCTTCTTCTATTTCATCTTCTGAATTTTCCACCTCATACTCATCTCTTACAATCCTTTTGGCCTGATCCGGAGGTTTTCTGGGAGTGGGGGTGTTGTATTGGGCTTTAAGGGGGATCACATCCATAACTTGTTCCACCATGATGAATTTTTTACATGGGTTTATTCCTTCCTCATTATTGCCATTTTGATTCAGTTCTTGGTGATGTTGCTCAGCTTGCTTCTTCTTTACAGCTTCCCTCTTCTTCTTGCTAGGCTTATTCTTACTCTTGGGAGTTTCCACCTGTTTACTGGAGCTTGCTTTATTTCCCATATCCTTTGCCATTGAACCTTTAGGCTGATTATCCTTTTTCCTATTGGTATGAGCCTGCTGACTTCCTTCTGTGCTGTGCTGTACCTGTTTTTGATGTTGTTGGGCAGCATTTGTAGTGGTAGCAGGGGCTGGAAGGTCATTCCTAGGGTCAGCCATTTGGTTCTCATGCAAAGCATGAGACAATTCCCTCCCCTTAGGTACCCCTTCCTGCAAGTTAGTGATTTTCTCCTTCACTACCATCCTCCCTCTGAAAACTTCAGCAGCTACAAACAGGGGGGTTGCAGGGGATGGGACCTCATTTTCAACACCAAATTTATCAACATCCACAATAACAGGGGATGGGGGTATAGGAACCTGAACACCAGGTTCCTCAATTTCGATCACAGGGGTCTTAGCATTCATACCTGTTTTCTGGAAGGTCTGTTGAGTGTGAGGTGTTTGAGTTTGCTGTGACTGCACCTGGGAAGTTTGAGTCTTACCTTGATCCTGATTTTGTTGGTTGTTTTTGTTTTTTCTCCTGGTTTGTACTTGCCATTGTTCCTCTTTGTGTGGGACAGCAACTTCATTTGACCTGCTTGCATTGTTTTGCCTATTTGATTGAACTTTTTCCTTGCTTTCCTCCTGCTGTTGATTGTTTTTTAAGTTCTGAATTGGCTGCTTCTCGTAGCCTTTCTTGTTAGCTTCCAGCTCCTTCTTTTGTTTTATTACTTCATCCCTTTCCTTCACTGGGCATTCTCCAAGTACATGGCCCTGGTGCTTACAGTATAGACGATAAGAGGGAACATCTTCAAAATCTATAATTTGCCACTTACCTAGAGAGGGATCTTTTTCTGAAAAGCCTAGCCACACATGTTGAGGTCTCTCTTTAGTGATGTCTATCTGGACCCTTACTTTTGCCACACTTCCCCTGGTTTTTTGCATAGTTGCAGAGTCCAGATATAAAGCCTTGCCAATTGGGGACAGCAATGGAGTGAGGATGTCCATATAGTAGCAATGCCAAGGGAGCTCTGGTAGAGTGATCCAGATTGGTACGATAGGAGTTTCCTCGGCAGGTTTAAATGTAGGAGTCCACATCTGCAGCTTCATAGGATGGCCTGCAATGAACATTTTCTGCTTTGTCCAAACTGTGATATGGTCAGCTTCATTATCCAAATCGATATAAATATGCCTTGAGTTAAAATGTGCAATCTTAACCCCTCCAGTGAGCTGAGTTTGAGCAACGAAGCTTTTTCTGATGACCTTCATCTTGGGCATAGCATTAGTAAATTTACCTACAAGGGTATATTTACATCTTCCCGGCACTTTTTGCATGAAATCCTCTTCATGAAAAGTTATAGAGGGATATCCTTGTCTAGTAGTTATGATACGGGAGATTATGTCCATGGGGACAAAATTTTTGGTTTGGATGTCTTTAAGTCTAGTAGCTAGGGATTGGAAAATAATGGGAGGGGAGGGATCCGGGATTTGGTGATTAGGATTTTTTGTAAGAATGCTATTCGTAGTAGGTTTGTGATGGTTTTGTTTTGGGCTAGTTTGGTTGGTTCTTTGCTGGTTGGGCCTGTAACTATCAAAATTTGAGGAAACTTTAACGGGTGGTGGGAGGATTTTGGGATGAATATCCTGGCTTAGATGACTGTGTTTCCCAGCATGTCCAGTAGCCTCGTTTCCAGTAGCCTGCACAACAACCTGCCCTTTCCCAAGCTCATTTTGACCACTATGCAATTTATTCCTAGAATTATCACTATGATCATCCTCATTGGGGACGAAATTAACGAACTTACCTGCCTTCTCCTTGTTGGTATTGCTTGGCTGTACCCGTCTATTGTCTTTGCTTTGTTGCATTGTATTTGCATTGGAGTTTATTGTATCTTTAACTTTCCATTTGGTCTTCTCCCTTTTGCCATGTTGTTTTTCCTTAGATATCCCTGAATGAACCTCATCATTTGCCAGTTGTGCTTCTTGAATTCCCGTTGTAACTGGCTCCTGATTCTCTTGCATTTTCTCCTGTACCTTGCCATCAGTGGATCCCATTGTGAACAGCTTCTCTTGGTGTTGTTGTAGTGGTTGCATCATTTGGTTAGGAGTATGTTCATCATCCTGGTTGTGTCCTTGATTGAACCCCCTAGTCATTCGAACTAACTCCCCTTCATCTCCATTGTGATGTGTAGCATCTTTGGCTGTAGCTTGGTCCTGCAGATTAGACGAGCCAACATTAATATGTTGCTGATGATTTAGGTGTTCACTTACCTTCTGGAGGTTGTCCTCAGCACGAGGATTCATTTGGTGTGACCCTTCATGAACGTTGCTGACCGGAGCTCAAGTGTCTTCGCCGGATTTTATGTCGCCGGAGATTTTACCGTCAAACAGATCCGAGATTTCAGTAGGGTGAACTCCTTGACCTGGGGATGATTCCCCAGTGGTTGAAATTTCATTTAACTCATCAGAAGCTGTTCGAATTTGGAGGCGCACATCTGGCGATTTTGTGACATTTTCTCCAGAAATCGCCTCCATAGATCTCTCGATTTGTGCGATGGATTCGTTTGATTTTTGGACTGTAGGTAGATCTTTAGATGTAGATTCATGATTCCCAGTTGAATTAACACGAATCATTCCAGATTTCTCTAAGGACATAATTTTTCGAGCCCAGTCCAACTCTTCTTCAGAAATCGCGACGTGGATCACTTCAATTCTTCACAATTTCAAAGAGTTGTCTGATGAATTTGATGAAGCGCCCTGTTGGGGTTTGTTCATATTGGAATTCCGCGTCGATTGAGACTGCTCCGGTGGTCGGAGCTGCTTCCCCAGCGGCTCTATGGCCATTCCGGTGAACTGTGTTTTTTCCGCCTGGTGAGAGCAAATTTGGGCGCAAATTTTTTAGAGAGAGAAAAAAATTGAGAAACGGAAAAGCGATTAATGTGTGTGTTTGATTTTGATTTTAGGGGGTGCGGGCTTGATTTTGGCATGCGGGGTTGAAATTTGGCACGTTGGGCAGTTTGGCGAGGTGGCTCGCGCTCGCCGAACAGTTCGGCGATTCGCCAACGTCCCCTTTGATCACCTTTAATTTTGTGATTTGGCTGAGTTAGAGTCTGTAACTTTCGGCGGGAAGCCTGAGCTCACCGAGTTCACTCGATGACTCGTCGAAAGGTCCCTTTGATCGCCCTTTTTGCGCCCCTAACCTCTAAAACACACTGTAATATTCAGCGGGCTAATCTAAGCTCTTCTCGTGGTGTCTGCGATTCGCCGAAGGCCCCTGAACATCGCCGACCTACCTTATTTCTGGGAATTTTTCAGGCTCATCCTTTCGGTGAGCCTGATCTGGCTCGCCTATGTGACTCAGCGACTGGTTCTGTGAGTTTTTCTGCAACTTGAATTCTGCATATTTTCTTGAATGATTTCTAACTCTTTTTGATGCGTTTTGCAGATATGGATAGACCCAAAGTACCGGGATGCGACATGCTACCCTGCAAACGGGCAAAGGGAATCGTCATCAATGAGGATGTAGCGGCATCCAAAGCAAAGGCGACTAAATTTCCTACCACGGGTGGGAAAGGAAAAGGAAAGGGCAAGGCGCCCGTAACTGCATCACCGAAGGTCAGCTCCGACAGTGAGGGAGTCTAGGTGACTCACATTACCACTTCTAGAAGCAAAGGGGAACATCAGGATTCTCGGGCTGTCATCTGTGAGCCTAAGGATGACCAACTACTATTGGCCCGGAGAGCTGAAATGTGCTCCAATAGGATACATGATCTGTCTAGGATCTGGGTGCCTCAGCCCACTCCTTCTCCAGTTCCAAATCAGACTATGGTCCCAGCACCACCGGTACAGGGTCCTCCTCCCAAGTCTCTCAATAGACTAAAGGACGATGGACTGAGGACTATCATTGAGGAGAAAAGGCTATCTATAGATGGTGTGATAGACCGATATCCAGAAATATGGCGGACTTTAAAGTCCCACAAGTTTGAGATTTTTACTAAACCTTGGGGGCTTTACATTACTAATTGGGTCTAAAAATTTTACACTACCTATGGAGCTTTGGTGCCATAGGGGAAGAGGAAGGTTGTCACATTTAAGCCAGTCGACTATGTAGTTGTCAGGGGGGAGAAGGTAAAATGTGATAGTGATGACATAAATGTTGTTCTNTAGGGGCTTTACATTACTAATTGGGTCTAAAAATTTTACACTACCTATGGAGCCTTGGTGCCATAGGGGAAGAGGAAGGTTGTCACATTTAAGCCAGTCGACTATGTAGTTGTTAGGGGGGAGAAGGTAAAATGTGATAATGATGACATAAATGTTGTTCTGGAATGTACTGTCAACATTGTCGATGACTACAGAGCATGATAAAGAGAACGGCTTTGGAGGACATGAAAGGTTGGCTGGTCCCTCTCCTTTCAGATGGTACTCCTAGGTGGATTGAGGTCAGAGTCCCCATAGAGAAGAATAATCTAAATGTGGCAGTAAGGTACTGGTTTGGGTTTATTAGCAACACAATCATGCTGTCCCAGAATAAGTCTATCATTTACCACATGAAAACGGCCTATGTTGGCTCTATAATTGCTGGGAATAGCCTCAATTTGGGTATGATCATTGGACAAGAGATGGCCATGAGGGCTAGACAGCGTTAGATATCACTTTTTTTTCCGGTGTTGATCACCAAGTTCTGCAGAAGAGCCCGAGTGCCTCGTGATGAGAAGAAGGACGTGGAAGGGATTCCCACCTCCTCTACCAACATCTTGCACATTGAGGTTGAGTATTTGAAGGATGAGGCTGAGAAGAAGAGGGTAGCCCCGGTAGATGCATCCCCGGTTGTTGATATTGAGACACTACCTGCAGAGGCAATATTGCCTACTCCGACCTAGGCCTTCAGGTATTTCTAGCTCTGCCCCTTCCATGACTCCGAGTTCTTCTACTTGCTACCTTACCTCCTAGGTCTGCTCCTAGTACTGCCTCTCGACCTCCACTCACCCAGACCATGCTGCTACGGATGGGGCACCTAGCCCATTCTGCTGATGTACATGCCTCCAGGCTAGAGGCTACAGTACCTGGGATGATTGAGAGAGTTCTCACAGCTGTTGTGACAACTCTTAGAGAGTCTATTGATGCCCTCATGACAAAGATAAAGGTATGTGAGAGAAGTCAGGGAGCCACTTATGAGGTGACGGCCCTAAAGGCCGCAATTGTAGAGTTGAGAAAAGATATGGACCAGTTGAAGTCCACAGATATGTCAATGATTTTTTGGACTGTGGAGATCCCCAATGACCTGGACACAGATATTCTAGCCCATTGATAAGTCCACAAATTGGACTCATTTAGGGTTTTATTTTAATAGAAATATTGTCCTCGAATGCTTGTTTTATCTCAATACTTGATTAAAATGCTTAAGTTTCAGGTATTTGAAGATTTACTGGAAGCATGGACACTTAGGTGCAAAATGGAGCAAAAAGGGCTAAAAAGAACAAGAAATTAAAGTCTGCGGATCGTCGAGTCCAACTTGGCGAGTCGCCGAATTGACATGTACCGCCCTTTGTTCCAGTACGCTAAACCTTGAAGGAAGTGGATCGAAAGGCAAGGAAAGGAGCAGTCGGTGAGTCACCGATTAGTTTCGCGAAGCAGTACTGTACCGCCCAATGATCCAGAATGCGAGGATGTTGAAGGCAAGACACTAAAGGTGATGAGCTGATTAAAGGGCAGATCGCCGAGTTCATCGGCGATCTCGACTACCGTCGTCGAATGATCCTCTGCAGAACAATCTGTGAAAACTATAAATACTAGTTAGAGTTGTAGTCTTAGTGTGGAACATTTTAGAGTAAAATTGTTATTATTATATAGTATTGTTCATATTATTCTCTCAAGTTTGGAGAGGGTTTTGTGGACACTTGAAGAAAGGAGTTCATCTTCCCCAAGTTGGAAGTGGATCTTCTCTATTCATCTTCCTTTGCTTAATTCAAGGTTTAATTTCTTATACCCAGTTGATTTCATTATCATGTTAGGTATAATTTCTTATTTCTTTATGTGTGGCTAAAAACCCCCTATTCTTGGGGTGTGATTTAGCAACTATAGGTTGATATTCTTGTTGGGTCTTGCTTGTTGATAAATTAAATGTATTTTAATGGTGATTTCACCTAGTGGTTATGGTTTAATCTAAAGGGTTTGTAATTGCAAATACAAAGCCACCCATGTATTTTCGGTTTGCCTGAGAAGGAGGTCACGAAATCAAAACCACTAGACTGATGGCCTAAGGAGTGGGTCGACATGAGGTTCTTCCCGAGAGGGTGAGCCCTAGTCCCATATCCTAACACTCAGCTCCTAACACTCAGCTCGAGAGAGTGAGTGGGGTAAGGCGTAGGCTAGTCTTCATGAGGGCAATGGGTGTCCGAGAGGAATACATTTGAAACGGGGTAAGTTACCCGAGAGGGAACTTATTTCCATTTAAAGCTTAGCCTAGTCACTATCATCTTGCAAATTTCCTATTGAAAGCATGTACCTAACGATTTATCTCAACTTGTATTGCGGTCACATCCCAAGAACCTTCCCCATACTTGATTTTCTTGTTTATTTTGTTTTTTATTACTTGTTACTAAACCCCCTTTGATATTTGACACTTTTGTGTCACCCCCTTTAATTTACAATGTCTTTTATCACAAATGTCTTTAGCTACCACTAATTCAAACGAAATTCTAATTGGCTACTGATTCTCAAAACCTCTCCCTTTGGACACGACCCCAACCCTTGGTTGGGTTACTATATTATCGACGATCGTAGACACTCATATCGTAGGATAGTGTCGTTGGTCACGATAAGCATCAAAATGGAACCGCTGTCGGGGATCAGTGTTATTTGAGAATTTTTAGTTTGATAGAATTATTGTTGTTATTAGTAGTAGTTTACTTACCTAATTCTTAGTTTTGTCTAGTTGTTTACGTGTTGAGGCAGGACAATGAGTATACATGATGGAGATGGTGGACCAATGGAGCACCTTCCAGCAGAAGTGATGAGGTTCAGGGATCACATCTTGAATTTCAAGCATCTAGAAGAACCCTCTCATGAGTCGTGGCTTAGGTTTAAAACACTATTGATGCAATGCCTAACTCATGAAATACCCGATTTAGTTCTACTGGAATGCTTCTACAGGGGTCTAAATCCTGGAAACAGAGAAATAATGAACCAACTTATGCCAAGTGGCCGTGAAAAATACCCTTATGAGACCACAACCAAATTCCTTGACCTTGCAGCTAAAATCAACAAGGACACTGAGAAGGACCAACAATTATTCATTTTGCTAAGTCAGATGGATAAATTGACCCACATGGTCGAGGAATTGGAGGTGATGTCCAGAGATTAGAGCAAATGCAGACCACAGACTGAGCCGAGAGGATCTATGAATA
This sequence comes from Solanum stenotomum, assembly GCF_019186545.1. Lineage (NCBI taxonomy): Eukaryota > Viridiplantae > Streptophyta > Magnoliopsida > Solanales > Solanaceae > Solanum > Solanum stenotomum. Next base: position 66,535,171 of record NC_064282.1, on the reverse strand, counting down.
GTGAAAATAAGTGTATCGAAGATATGTTATTAATCATTCTTCATAAGCTAAATGAGCAAGATAGAGTGCTAGAAAAGATTAGAGTAAGTGTACAAGTGCTAAATCAGATGAGCAACTCTCACTCTAGATCTATCCAGCTAATCGAAACTCTCCTAAGTCATGTGCTACCTCAGCCTCATCCATATGAACAAGTGGGATCACCTAGATGCACTAGGTGCAACCCCAAAAATCTGATTTAAGCATTGACTTGCGTCGTGCTATGACATTAACTAAGGCGTTGTTTGGGAGGCAACCCAAAACCTTTACGAGCTTTAGTTTTATTCTAGAAATAATGGTGTATTAATTTTGTAGGAGAAAATGTGGAGAATGAATGAAAAATGTGGATTGGTAATTGATATACCCATTCGGCAAGTCGCCGAACTATTCGGCGACTTCGATCTAGACCACCGACAAACTCAAGATCCAAGCTACAGTCTGTAACAATCGACGACGAGGGCAACCACTTGGCGTAACGCTGAATCATTCGGTGGTACCGACTAATATCGCCGAATGTACAACAACTGAACAGTTTTTAAAGGCCAATAGTTTCAAAAATGGATAAATGTTCATTTTCCACTCAATTTCTACTGTCGCAAAAGCTGCACCTAGTAGGTAATTTCCATTATCTCTACACTCCTGGTATTTTAGTTGCCAATTAGTGCTACAGCGTGGGATTACATTGCTTCCGAGCATTTCAACATATTTCAAGTAGCATAAAAGGTTGGTTTTTCCCAAATCCTGAAACTACTAAAATTTTGTTCTCTTATCAAATTAAAACTGGTTGGATTGACATGTGCTAGGCCTCTCTGATAAATCTATCTTGTCTAAATGCCAGATTCGATCTGTGAATCGTGCCTATTTGATCTCGATTTTTGAAATCCCTCTTTGCCTATGCGTGAAATGATTTAAGTTTTGGGTGGATGAATGTCATGGGTCTTAGTTTAATTTCACTATTGCAACTGTTAATTGTATTTTGGGAGTTTGCAAGGTCGAATTCGAATTGAAGGAACGCACGTTAGGTTGTTTAGCGAACTGGGTCGGGTTCGTCAAACAACTTGGCGGTTCGCCTAAAATGGCTTGGATCGCCCTCTGTCTACATTCCTGAATCTTTATTGCACTGTAAACTTCAGCGAACAAACCCTTGATCGCCGAAAGTAGTCGGTGATTCGCGGATGGAACTTTCTCATCGCCGACTAGTGAAGGCTATTAGGGCAATATATTAGGCGAGCTCGACCCAAATCGCCAAAGAGATTTGGCGATTCGCCGACGAGTTCAGCGCATTTGTCTGCCACTAAAGGTCTGCACCACTGATTTAATTATTACTAACTTACTCCTTATTGATTGCATACATGGCCAGACCCAAAGTTACAAGAAGCAGCAAGCCAACCCAAAGCAAGAAAAAAGGGATAACAATCAACGATGATGCAGCTGCATCCAAAGGCAATGTTGCGAAACTTTCCAATACTAGCAGAAAAGGCAAGGGCAAGGACAAAACCGTTGAGCTATCAAATGCAAGCTCCGATAGTATGGGTTTTTACACCAATGACCCAACAACATATGATAGTGAGAGTATGAGTTCAGATGAAGACGAACTGATAGAGGCACAAAGGAATGAGCTACGATCCAAACAACTTAATGACCCATCGCGGATCAGAAATCCTTGATCCACCACTCAGACTCTTCCAGCTCTAGAACAGGCAATAATACTGGCACCTCCAGTACAATGCCCCACACCTAGATCATCGAATAGATTAAATTCTGATGGACTAAGAACGATCATTGAAGAAAAATGATTGTCCATAAATGGGGTGATCAATAGGTATCTCGAGATAATGGAGTGCCTAAAATATCACAAATTTCAAGTTTTCACAAAACCACATGGTTCTTAAATACCAAGCTGGGTAAGAGAGTTTTATAGTGCATACCGTGCATTGGTACCTCAACGGAAGACACTAGTCGCGTCTTTCAAAGCAGTTGACTAGTTGGTTGTCAGAGGAAGAGGAAGGAAGGTAGTTTGTGACAGTGAGGCTATCAACATAGCCTTGGGTATGTCCAATAAGATTAATGATCACTGTTAGCACTTGATCAAAACAAAGCAGCTGGATGCGATGAAATAGTGGTTGGTCCCGCTAATCTCAGATAACAATACTCCGAAATGGCTAGCAGAAGGAATACCAATCGAAAAGAAAAATCTGAACGTAGTTGCAAGATACTGGTTCAGGTTTATCACCAACTCCATTATGCCATCACAGAATGAATCAATTCTTTGCCTCGCTAAAGCAGCCTGTCTTGTATGCATCATAGAGAGAACAAGGATAAATCTGGGAACGATTATTCCTTCCGAAATCCATATGCGTGCAAAGTAAAGCCAAACATCTCTCCCTATCCCAATATTAATCACTGCATTGTGCAGAAATGCCCGAGTACATCTGGATGCCAAGAAGGATGTAGAAGTGATGCCCACAACCTCTACCAATACCTGACATATCAAAGCTGAATATCTTAAGGATCAAGTAGAAAAGAAGCAGATTGAAGTGGCGGCCACTGGATCTACACCTACAGAAGCACTTCTGCTCACTCCAGCTCCTGGACCTTTAGGCATATCCATTACCACTACTACTTCCACTGACACTCCAGTTTCCTCTGCTGCTGTTTCCAGGCCTCCACTCACCCACGCTTCCCTACTCTGGATGGGACAAATGGCCCTTTTTGCCAATCAGCAGGCTGCTTGTTTAGAAGCCATTGTTTCAGGCATGATCCAGATGGCCCTAACTGATGATGTGACACCCCTGAACACTACCATTGAAGCCCTAGCGACTAGGATAGTGGTGTGTGAGCACAAGCAAGGTTCCACCAGTGAGATAAGAGTTTTAAAAGCTGCCATTACTGAGTTGCGAGAAGATGTGAATCACTTGAAGGACACTAATGTGTCCATGGTCTTTGGGACAATGGAAGTTCCAACCATGCCTGAGAGGCCTCAGACTACTACTGGATATGGGGATAGAGCGGAGCAGACAGAAGATCCTGGAGCAGAAGCAGAGACTTATGAAGAGATGTTCGAAGGAGCTGCAACAGACAATATAGTAGAGGCTGAGGAAATCATGATAGATGCTGATGTGTAGGCTTTCTTGGACAAAGCTCCTGCTGCTGGATTTAGTGGAGCCGGTCCTTCTGGAGGTTACTCCCAGCACTAAAGCCCAGACATATGAGTCGATCAAGTAGCCAGGATCCCCTCTTTAACCCCCTCTCTGTCTTTCTTTACTCTACCTTTCGAATTCGTTGTTATTTCCATTTGAGGACAAATGCTTTTATTTGTGGTGAGGTGAGGCCCACCTTTGTGTGTTATTTTGATATTTGGGTTGTCTATTCTAAATCGTGTTTTAATACTGCTTTTATGTGGATATTTGAGCTTATGGCTCCTTGTAGTTTTAATTGAAAACAATTTTGATCCATCCAAAAAATTTTCGCCACCTCTTGTGTTGAAAGTGGCTGTTCTTTTGCAAAAATTTGATTCTCAGTTTTGATTAATACCGATGACTTGAATAGTGCTCCCAATTGAAGAAACATGAATGCATGGCTACGACGAGGCCAAATGAAGTTATATAGACAATATGTGCACTCTTTGTATCTCGTTGTGACTAGCCATTTATCGAATTGATTCTCTTGTGATGACCGTTGCACACTAGTGAACGTGTCTAGTCTTGTTTGACTGAAGTATTGATGCCTTGTGTGATTAGCTTACTTTGAACCATGCATGAATAAACCTAGAATTTGCCCCGTTAATCTAATTGGTTTAGAAAGGTGTACTCTTGAGATGATCTTTGGCAACTTTTGAAGACTGTGAGCCAATTTGACATATACCTCTTTTTGTGGCCTACCCGTGAGCGTGTGAAACTCTCTTGAACACCCCTTGAACCTTACCTTTCTTTGAAAGAACCTTGATAAACCCTAGACCTTCCTTGATCCAATACCTATAATCCTCTTGATTTGTGGTTTAGTGAATAGCCAACTTAGAACAAAAAGCCTAAGTTGGGGGTGTGGTGAAAAGGAAAAGGAGAAGTCAAGAAGTGCTATAAGAATTTACCCTTAACGCATGATGTTGCAGAACAATGGAACCTTCCATATATAAAATTAAAAAAAAAAACGAAAAAGAAGAAGAAGAAAAGCAAAGAATGAAAAAGAAATTTGTGGAATAAAGTACAAAGGATATTGGGATTCCAAGAAATTCATGGGGAATGAATAAAAGGATGACTTAGAAGCACTAGAAAAAGAATTGATAAAGGAAAAGAGGGGAATGCCTTGAGAATACCACATCTCATGAGGAAAGAGTCAATGAGCCTTAACGACCATACCTTTGCACTCAACCTCATTACAAGCCTTAGAAAGACCTTTTTGATCTTGAGTAAGCTGGATTGAATGTCAATTGGAAAATAAGGGAAAGCCTATGGGTGAAAACATACATTGTGTTCCTCTTTTTGAGTGTGAGCGTTGTATCTGATTCATGATCTTAAATTGACTAATATTTGTGTGTGAATGTGGAATCATTCGTTGCGTAAGGGCATATAGATACTTTTGTTGAGCTTGAACTTGCACAAGTTGCAAGTATTGTGAGCATGAGAATCTTTGGTAATGGTGTATCAAAATTTGAATCTTTGAGTACACAATTGATCCTTGCATAAGTAAATTGAGTCTTGTTGTGTGCATTCATGATTTAGTCTTATGTAGCACTGTTTGAGGCACCCTATTTGAATTGTTGAACTTGAATTTTCTTGAGGACAAGAAAAATTTTAAGTTGGGGGTGTTGATGAGTCCACAAATTGGACTCATTTAGGGGTTTATTTTAATAAAAATAGTGTCCTCGAATGCTTGTTTTATCTCAATACCTGATTAAAATGCTTAAGTTTTAGGTATTTAAAGTTTTACTGGAAGCATGGATACTTAGGCACAAAACGAAGCAAAAAGGGCTGAAAAGATTAAGAAATAAAAGTCTGCGGATCGCCGAGTCCAACTTGCCAAATCACCGAATTGACATGTACCGCCCTTTGTTCCAGTACGCTAAGCCTTGAAGGAAATGGATCGAAAGGCGAGGAAAGGAGCAGTCGGCGAGTCGCCGATTAGTTCCGCGAAGTAGTACTGTACCGCCCAATGATCCAGAATGCGAGGATGCTGAAGGCAAGACACTGAAGGTGATGAGCTGATTAAAGGGTGGATCGTCGAGTTCATCGGTGATCTCGACTAACGTCATCGAACGATCCTCCGCAGAACAATCTGTGAAAAACTATAAATACTAGTTAGTATTGTAGTCTTAGTGTGGAACATTTTAGAATAAAATTGTTATTATTCTATAGTATTGTTCATGTTATTCTCTCAAGTTTGGAGAGGGTTTTATAGAGACTTGAAGAAAGGAGTTCATCTTCCCCAAGTTGGAAGTGGATCTTCTCTATTCATCTTCCTTTGCTTAATTCAAGATTTAATTTCTTATACCCAGTTGATTTCATTATCATGTTAGGTATAATTTCTTATTTCTTTATGTGTGGCTAAAAACCCCCATTCTTGGGGTGTGGTTTAGCAAATATGGGATATTCTTGTTGGGTCTTGCTTGTTGATAGATTAAATGTATTTTAATGGTGATTTCACCTAGTGGTTATGGTTTAATCTAAAGGGTTTGTAGTTGCAAATACAAAGTCACCCATGTATTTTTGGTTTGCCTGAGAGGGAGGTCACGAAATCAAAACCACTAGACTGATGGCCTAAGGAGTGGGTCGACATGAGGTTCTTCCCGAGAGGGTGAGCCCTAGTCCCATATCCTAACACTCAGCTCGAGAGAGTAAGTGGGGTAAGGCGTTGTCTTTATGCGGCAAATGGGTATCCGAGAGGAACGCATTTGAAATGGGGTTAGTTGCCCGAGAGGGAACTTATTTCCATTTCAAGCTTAGCCTAGTCACTATTATCTTGCAAATTTCCTATTGAAAGCATGTACCCAACGATTTATCTCAACTTGTATTGCGGTCACATCCGAAGAACCTTCCCTATACTTGATTTTCTTGTTTATTTTACTATTTTATTACTTGTTACTAAACCCCCTTTGATAGTTGACACTTTTGTGTCACCCCCTTTAATTTACAATGTCTTTTATCGCAAATGTCTTTAGCTACAACTAATTCGAACGAAATTCTAATTGGCTACTGATTTTCAAAACCGCTCCCTTGGGACATGACCCCAACCCTTGGTTGGGTTACTATATTATCGACGATCGTAGACACTCGTACCGTATGGATAGTGTCATTGGTCACGATAAGCATCACCCATGCTGATGTGCCTCCGGCTTCCACGGAGGTGTGGTTAGTGTTGATGATGTGGCTGCAAAGTTCGAGGCTAAGAATGACTAGGAGTAGCTCGTTGTTCAGGAAGAGACTACAAATGAGGGCCTGACTAGGTTTAGGAGGATATGGTGCATTTAGCCATTTAAACTTCGTTGAGGGAGACTTCTATGGCAGGCTCTAGCGGAGCCAGTGTTGATGTTACCTAGGCATTGATGCCCAAGATCAGTGTGTGACCCCAGGCATTGATGCCCCGACAGATGGAACGACTATGTAGACAGGATCATTCTTTACCTCCCTCTCTGTTGTTTTTGTGGTTTTTATGTTTTTAATTGCATTTGAGGACAACTGCTTTTCTTTTGTGGGTGGGGTGAGGTATTTCCATAGCTACCTCTAGTGTTTTGATTATGTTTGTGAATATTTAGTTTTGTGATCTTATTTTGTGGATGTTTGAGCTTATGGCTCCTTGATTTAAATGAAATTGGTTTTGACCTATTTTGAAATTTTGTGCCACATCTTTTGTGTGTGAATGTGGTTGTTCTTGTGCAAATTTGAGTGTCGGTGATGATCAATACCGATGATTTAAATAGTGCTCTAAATTGAACCAAATGAATGTGCGGCTACGATGAGACCAATGAAGTTGCATAGACAATGTGTGAACTTTTATCATCTCGTTGTGACTAGCCGGTTATCGAATGAGTCTCTCGTGATGAACATTGCACACTAGCTAGAAAGTGTGGAGTCTTGTTTTATATTGGTGCGAATGCCTTGTGTGATGAGTTTAGTTTGAACATTGTGTGATGACACCTAGAATTTACCTCGTTGGTCCGGTTGACTAAGTCATGCAAGCACTAGAATTGATCTTAGGCAACAATTTTGAAGAGTGAAAATCTTTACTAATAACAATCATATATAGGGCTTACTTTTTTCAGCTTGATCAGAATCGATTCTATGATTGAATAGCAGAAGTGCTCGAGCAACCTATGAACAGTTGTCGCCTACATAACCTACCTCCCAGACCAAGGGAAGAAGGTATCAGATCGCTTTTGAGAGCCCTTTTGTGAAACCAGTTCCTTTACTCTTTTTGAATGAATTACAGTCAGTAAAGTAATTTGGTGGAAGGGATTCATAGAAAAAAATTGGCTTCTTTTTCTTTTTTCTATTTTTCGAAATTTGACAATATACCTCTTTTGTGACCACCAACCTTGTGAGATGTGTGAACCTTGTTTGAACCTCGTGAACTTTATCCCTTTTCTTAGAAGAAACTTGAACAATTGTGATCCCTCTTTATCCATTCACACACAACTCTCATGAAGTGTGGTTTGTTTGAATAGCCAACTTAGGCCAAAAGCCTAAGTTGGGGGTGTGGTTTAAAGAGAAGGAAAATCAGGAAGTGTAAAAAAAATCCCCCTTTGAAAATGGTTTTAAAAAAAGATGGAACCCCTCCATGTATAAAAAAGAGAGAAGAAAAGAGAAAAAAGCAAAGAAAAAGAATGAAAAAGTTGTGAAATAAGTGAATAAAATTGCAAAAGAAATGGGGTGTCCGGTATTTCATAAGAAGTTGAATAATGGGGTGGATTATAAGCATGTTTGAAATGTTAAAGAAAAGGAGGAATGTGATGTTCTTGCCACATTTGATAAGGGTAGAAGCCACTGAGCCTAAATGACCATACCTTTACACTCATCCCCGTTACAAGCCTTGAAAAGACCTTTGTGATCTTGAGTGAGCTGAAACGAGTGTTGATTGGAAAATAAGGGCAAACCTATGGGTGAAGTCATGCATATGTTCATCTTTGTAAGTGTGAGAGTCGTATGTGATTTCGGAACTACAAATTGTTGAAGAATTGTGTGTAAATATGAAATCATCCTTGTTGTAAGGGCATTTGAGTACCTTTGTTGAGCTTTAACTTGCATTTGAAGAAAGTACTGTGAACTTGAGCATCTTTGATAATGGTGAGTCACAATTTGAATCTTTGAGCACACAATTGATCATTGCTTGAGTAAGTTGAGTCTTGTTGTGTGCATTCATGTTGAGTCTTATGCAGCATTATTTGAGACATCCTTTTTGAACTGCTGAACTTGAGTTTTACTTGAGGACAAGCAAAATTTTAAGTTGGGGGTGTTGATGAATCCTAGATTTGGACTCATTTAGGGATTTGTTTTTATAGATTTAGTGTCATCAAATGCTTGATTTATGCCATAAACTAATGTTAAATACTTGATTTTCAGGTATATGGATTGAGGAACAAAGTAAGGATACTAACATGCAAAAATGAACAAAATAAGCTGAAGAAATGAAGAAGGGCTAGCCTGAGGATCGCCAAGAGCACTTGGCGTGTCGCCGAGTGGCTCATCTGACCACCTAAAGTTCCAGTGTGCCAAGCCTTGAAGGGAGAAACCAAGTCGGTGAAGAAAAGGAGCAGTCAGCGAATCGTCGAGCAGTTCCACGAAGCAAAGATAGATCTCCCAAAGTTACAAACCTCGAGGATGCTAAAGGCTAAGGCGAAAAAGGTGATTGAAGAGGTCAAAGGGTGGCACGCCGATTGGTTCAGTGAGCCCAACTTACTTGACCGAGTAGTCCTTCTGTAGCGACCCTAAAAATAGATAGGTGAAACTAGAGCCTAACGTATGAATTTTTAAAGTTTAAGCATAAATTGGAAGTAGTCACTTTAAAAAAAAAAAAAAACAGTTCAAAATCTGGAAATTCTGCCAAGTGTGGAAATCAGTGAGTTTTTGGCCAACTTTGAGCAGTCATAACTCCTAGCTCAGGATGATCCAGGAGTAGTTCCAGTTATGTTTGGAAAGCCCTTAGAACGATCTTTCCAACGCCACCGAGTTTGCTCGATTCCGAGTTCGTATGAGTGAGTTATGCCCTTTGAAAGTTGGGCAGTTGGCAAGGAGTCCGTCCGGAAATTTAAGGGGCATTTTCGTAAATATTAATTTTAGTTAAATTAAATAGTGGGTATATTTTATATTATTTCTAATTTCTATATGGTATTAAAACTTTTAAAAAAAGGTTTGTTTTAATTCATTCTTCAAAAAAAA
>NC_064282.1:66389401-66525416 GCF_019186545.1 Solanum stenotomum | reverse complement strand
AAAGCTATCTCCCTTATAGTCTAGCCTACTCACTGATTTTCAGTTGTTTACTGGTAGTTTCAATTACCCAGTTATCAAATTTTCCTATAATCGATCACATCACGAGAATCCTTCTCCTTATTGTTATTTCGAATTGTTTGTGACTGCTGTGTAGTTGATAATTGAAAACTAAAACCCCCCATTTGACCTTGAGAGTCCTCATACAAGTCACTTGACATATCATAACATAACGTAATAGAAATGAACGGAAATTTAAAACTTTTCACTACAATCAAAATCTTTGTAAAAAACAAAGCAGAAGTCTAATACCATTGTCTCAAACCATCTAAAACATCAAGAATAAAACCTTGGGACATAGCCCGTACAATAGTCCAAAACATAAAAGAAAGACATAAAAGAAAGTGGTGGTCACATCCTCGAATCCAATGAGGACTCACCAATCTTCACCTCCTTGAGTTACTATGATCCTAGCCACGGGAATGAGTGACAACATCGCCGGACCCTACATTTGATAAGAATGTAGGAAAAGTATGCATTAGTACAATCAAGTACTAAATATGATAGCTAGCATAAACAACATAAACATCATGGTTAGTCAATACAAACCATAAGCATAATCAATGCACATTAACCAATATCATAATAAGAAAGGAATACTTCTCAAGCAACCTTACTCATCCTTGGTCAGGACTTGGGTCATCCGCCTTTAGTCAAACTTACCTCATGGACGTAATCTCTATCAAAATACACATTATTCACTCTTTACATCATAGTCTCATTATTATTACTTACTTTTAAATATATGGGGATTCACCTCTTTGCCTAGCTGATAAAGGCTAATGGGTATTCGCCTCTTGCCTTACTTACTTTTAGATTGCGGGTACTCGCCTCCACAATCTCATCACATGATGCGGGTACTCGCCTCCACATTATTTCATAGGGATCATGGGTACTCATCTCCTTGTCCATTCAACATAATAAGAACATGGGGACTCACTTCTTGTTCAATTCTAAGGAATAGGGGAATAGGGGAATAGCCTCATATCCTTCCATATGGAGGTCAAGGGTAATCGCCTCTAGCCTAACTAATTACCTAGACTTTTAGTCTAGATTCATTTTAGGTGAGAAATCCTTTCAACCTAGAATCGATCATGTGAGAAAGCCTTTCACATTCATTCATTCATAATTAGAAATTCATGTAGGAAGTATCCCTTCCACAACAATGACATCAATTACCAACAATTCCTATCATAAGCTTTACTCTCAAGCCCTAGATTTCGTGATCATCATCTAAACTTTATTCTCAAGCAATTCTAATAGTAATTCATCAATCCTATAAGGATACATCTAAACCCACAAAGTTTCCCTTCATTGCACCAACCCAATTATATCAATTCTAGGTTAGAATCATGGAATAGGCATGGATACATGTAATCTCATTATAAAAACATGTAATTATACTAATTCTATCATAAACAACCACAATCCACTCAATTGGATCAACAATCATCATAACCCACAACATTGGAAGAAACCCTAGCTAGAATTGGGGAATTCTATATCAAATTGGGGAATTCTAGGGGACTCCATGGATGGAAGATATCAATGGATGAAGAGCTATCATACCTAGATTAAAATGCCCTCAAAATATTGAATATTGGAGACTTTTTCTTTACCTAGCTTCAATTTCTTCCTTCTTCTTCCAACTTCTAGAGAGAGAATATTTTAGAGGAGTTTTGGGAATTCTTTTGGGTTTGAAAGAATGACTTAGAGGTATTTTGGGGGTTAAAAATACTTATATAGGTGTTCTAGACTTAGGAAAAATGACACCACATTGATTTAATTAAAACCAAAAAAGACCCAATTGTCCCTAAAATAACCGTCCAGGTGACCATCCACGGACATTAATCGATGGACTGTGGTCTGACCCACTGCCCATCCTGGTGAGCTGTGATTGGTCATCAGTAACTGGTCAATTTCAGGGCCTCAACCACGGACCAGACCACAGACCGTAGGTCAGACCACAGACTATGATCTGACCTATAGTCCGTAGGTTAGGTCATGGGTGGCACCTGAAAGTTTCCCAATATTTGCTTCACTACCCCTTTTTGGATACAGGGTGTTACACATCCACTAGGCCCCTAGAATTCAGTCAGTTCCTTGATTCCACATAACTTGTTTAGATCTAGGGTTTGTAAAATCTTGGGAATTTTGGTGATTTTAGATGCTATAGTATCCATAGTCTAAATAACATATTTTCTTGGAAACGGTGCTTAATTCCTTGTATAAAACTCAGAACCTTAGTTGTGTAAATTCTCTTAGTTCATGAATTATACTTGCTAGGTCAGTTAAAACAAAAAATGCTCCAGATTTAGAATGTCACATTCATAGTATAGAAATATTGCATTCTCAGTTAGCATGTCAGTATTTTGAGCTACTCAATATTTAGTTCATTTTAGCGGCATATGTATTCATTTGGGAATAGACTTACCACCGAGTTGGACTAGGGTTCAGCATACCCTCATAGTCCTAGAACTACGTGTCTGTGTAGGATTATAAGTTCCCTCTATTGGGCATCAGTATTACTGATCATGCCACAGTCATGCCTTTATACCCCTAGCAAGGTATATTTGGTCCTCTCGATAGGGCGTATACATCGGACTCAAGGTTTTGCTCACGTGGTTTATGTCAGTTAATAGTAGCTCCCATAGTCAGACTCTTAGTGCATTGACCAGGTTTTCAGCATTTACTTATACAGTTCAGAATGTTATCTTCATGATTAGTATTTGATCATTGGATTCAGTTTATCTTTCAATTATACTTCTGTACATATCTATATCCTTGTTCAGATTATATCATTGCTTAGTTATGCATTATTCAGCTTATATAATTTGTTCAGCTTACTATATTTATATCTTGCATGCTTTGTACATTCCAAGTACTGACACATACTTTGTGCTACATCATTTCATGGTGTAGGTTCATGCGCTCAGCATCCAAATCATACTTAGATCGATTCTTAATTCGACTTCAGCAGCTTTTGTGGTGAGTCCTCATATTTTGAGGACAATAGACATGCTTCCTATTTTAGTCATTACTTCCAGTTTTCAGTTTGTTTAGAGTTAGTTGGGGGAATGTCCCAGTAACTCAATTTAGTAGAGCCTTTTCAAACATAGTAGTGATTCAGCTCGAGTTGTTACGTGTTGGGTCAGCCAACATTAAACTCTCAATTTATTTCACTTATATTCAAACTATTTGGGTCTTCCCCCATCTTCAGATATCCAGTGCTTTAGCTTCCGCATAGTACATGTTTACTCAGTAACTTTTAGAGTATGCTTGATATACACTAGACTCAAGTTTAGCTTGGTGTCACTCATGATCGTAGGTCCCATGTTATGTCTAAGGGGTAGCCTCGAGGCATGACAAACTTGGTATCAGAGCATTAGGTTCAAGAGTCCTAAGGTGTTTGAAAGTTGCACTAAGTAGAGTTCCTTTCATGAGTGTGAAGTGTGCCACACCTATGAGGGGGAGGCTAAGAAGTGTTTTAGGAAAAACTTCACTTTCCTTGCTAGTCTTATCGTGTGTGAGGTATGATTCAACTTCTCCTTTCTAATCCGTCATTATGCATTTCAGATCATGTCTCCTCGTAGAGATAACGCACTGAATGCTAATGTACGCATTGCTAATGCAATTCCTCCAGTCCTAAACCATGAGGTTACGAATGCAGAATTTCAAAATGCAATCCAACTCTTGGCTCAGAGTGTAGCCAATCAGAACAATCAACAGGCCACTATTCCTACAAACACTAATGATGAATCACCTGCAACTAGGGTTCAAGACTTTGTTCGTATGAATCTGCCAGAATTTCTAGGATCAAAGGTTGGTGAGGACCCACATAACTTCATTGATGAGGTTAAGAAGATTCTGGAGGTAATGCAAGTGACTTGTACTGAAAGTGTTTAGTTAGTACCTATCAAATCAATGATGTGGCTCATATTTGGTTCAAACAGTGGAAGGAAAATAGGGGTGAGAATGCAGATCTTGTGACATGGGACTGTTTTACTAGAACTTTTCTGGACAGGTTCTTCCTGACATAGTTGAGGGAGGCTAAGGCTCAAGAGCTTATGAACTTGAAGCAGGGCTCAATGTGAGTCCAAGAACACGGACTGAAGTTCACTCAGCTCTCTAGGTATGCTCCACATATGGTTGCTGATTCGAGGGCACAAATGATCAAGTTCTTGTTTGGAGTATCCGATTTAGTAAAGACCGAGTGCACGAATGTTATGTTGTTAGGGGAATTGGATATCTCTAGACCCATGAATCATGCTCAGCAGGTTTAGGGAGATAAGCTTAGGGAAATAGCTAAGGCAAGAAGGCTAGAATGGGGAATTATGAATACTCTCAACTGAGATAGAGTAGTGGGAATCGCACATAGTTTCAGCAGAGGTCTATAGCCCCAGCTCCTTCATCATCTAGAGCTTCATCCCCTAGGTTTTGACAAGATCAGAAAGGTAGGATATCAGGCTCTAAGGCACAAGGGAGTGCTTCAGGTAACTGAAATTTTCCAACTTGTCGAAAATGTGGTAAGAATCATCCAGGAGAGTGTCTTGTAGGTAGAAAGGGGTGCTTTAGGTGTGGTTAGTCTGGTCACAGGTTGAAGGATTGCCCTTCTGCCAGGCAAGGACAAGAAGGTAACAAGAGTGAATATACTACTTCAGTAGCTCCGGCGAGTCACCCCACCCAGAAGGGTGCCTCGTCTGGTACAGGTGGTGGTTAGCGCTAAAATAAGTCGTATGCTCTTTAGGCTTGCCAGGACCAAGAAGATTATCCCAATGTGGTAACTAGTACATAGAGAGTCTTTCATTTAGATGTTTATGCCTTATTAGATCCAGGGGCTACACTTTCTTTTATACCTCCTTATATGGTAGTAAACTTCGGTGTCAGCCCAGAAACTCTCTCAAAACCCTTCTCAGTCTCTACTCTAGTTGGTGACCCAGTTATAGCTAGACGAGTATACAGAAATTGCCCTGTCACAGTTTCTTAGAAAGTCACCTCAACAGACCTTGTAGAGTTAGAAATGGTAGATTCCGATATCATTCTAGGCATAGAATGGCTACATTCATGTTATTCCTCAGTCGACTGTAAAACTAGGATCATTCGATTTCAATTTCCAAACAATTTGGTCTTAGAGTTGAAGGGTAGTAGCTTAGTGCCTATAGGTCGATTCATCTCTTACCTTAAGGCCAAAAAAACGATTTCCAAAGGGTATATCTATCATCTTATTTGGGTTAACGATTCAAACTCCGAAACCCCAGCTCTGGAGTCAGTACTAGTAGTAAATGAGTTTCTCGAAGTGTTCCCATAAGATCCTCCTAAAGTTCCTCTCAAAAAAGAAATCGACTTCAGAATAGATCTCTTCCCAGATACCCAGCCTATTTTGATTCCTCCTTACAGAATGGCTCCAACCGAGCTTAAGGAATTGAATGAGCAGTTGAAAGACCTTCTAGATAAGGACTTCATCAGACCTAGTATCTCTCCATGGGGTGCTCCAGTGTTATTCGTAAAATAGAAAGCCGGTTCTCTCAGAATGTTCATTGACTATCTTGAACAAAGTCACAATCAAGAACACATATCATATCCCNTCCGGCGAGTCACCCTACCCAGAAGGGTGCCTCGTCTGGTACAGGTGGTGGTTAGCGCTAAAATAGGTCGTATGCTCTTTAGGCTCGCCAGGACCAAGACATTATCCCAATGTGGTAACTAGTACATAAAGAGTCTTTCATTTAGATATTTATGCCTTATTAGATCCAGGGGCTACACTTTCTTTTATACCTCTCTATATGGTAGTAAACTTCGGTGTCAGCCCAGAAACTCTCTCAATACCCTTCTCAGTCTCTTCTCCAGTTGGTGACCCAGTTATAGCTAGACGAGTATACAGAAATTGCCCTGTCACAGTTTCTTAGAAAGTCAGCTCAATAGACCTTGTAGAGTTAGAAATGGTAGATTCTGATATCATTCTAGGCATAGAATGGCTACATTCCTGTTATTCCTCAGTCGACTGTAAAACTAGGATCATTCGGTTTCAGTTTCCAAACAATCTGGTCTTAGATTCGAAGGGTAGTAGCTTAGTGCCTATAGGTCGATTCATCTCTTACCTTAAGGCGAAAAAAAATATTTCCAAAGGGTATATCTATCATCTTATTTGGGTTAACGATTCAAACTCCAAAACCCCAGCTCTGGAATTAGTACTAGTAGTAAATGAGTTTCTCGAAGTGTTCCCATAAGATCCTCCTAAAGTTCCTCTCAAAAAAGAAATCGACTTCAGAATAGATCTCTTCCCAGATACCCAGCCTATTTTGATTCCTCCTTACAGAATGGCTCCAACCGAGCTTAAGGAATTGAATGAGCAGTTGAAAGACCTTCTAGATAAGGACTTCATCAGACCTAGTATCTCTCCATGGGGTGCTCCAGTGTTATTCGTAAAATAGAAAGCCGGTTCTCTCAGAATGTTCATTGACTATCTTGAACAAAGTCACAATCAAGAACACATATCATATCCCTAGGATTAATGACTTGTTCAACCAACTTCAGGGTGCTAGGTTCATTTCTAAGATAGACCTAAGATCCATCTATCATCAACTCAGAGTCAGAAATGGTGACATCCCGAAGATAGCCTTCAGAGGACACGGTATGGTCATTATGAATCTATAGTTATGTCTTTTTGACTAACCAATGCTCCTGAAGCTTTCATTGATTTAATGAATAGGATGTTCAAACAGTATTTGGACTCGTTCGTCATCATCTTTATTGATGATATCCTCATTTATTCTCGGAGTGAGGAAGAGCATGTGACTCATCTAAGATTGTTTTTGAAAACTCTCAAAGATCGTCCGCTATTCTCTAAGTTCAGCAAAAGTGAACTTTGGCTATGGTTCGTCGCTTTCCTTGGTCATGTGGTATCGAGCGAAGGGATCCGAGTGGATTCTCAGAAAATTGTGGCAATACAACAGTAGCCCAGACCCACCTCTCCAACATATATCAGATGTTTTTTAGTTTTGATCAATTATTATAGGAGATTTGTTGAAGGATTTTCATTCATAGCTTCCCCATTGACCATGTTGACTCAGAAGAAGGTCAAATTTATGTGGTCAGATAAGTGAGATAAAAGCTTCTCTGAACTGAAGACTATGTTGACTACAACTCCTGTCTTGACTCTACCAAATGGTTCAGATGGTTATGTGATTTATTGTGATGCCTCCAGGGTCGGCCTAGGTTATGTGTTTATGCAGCGAGGTAAGGTCGTAACTTATGCTTCTAGACAGCTTAAGGTCCACGAGAAGAATTACCCAACTCGTAACCTCGAACTTGCAGTCGTAGTATTTGCCCTAAATATTTGGAGATAGTACTTGTATGGTGTTCATGTTGATATGTTCACAGATCATATGAGCCTCCAGCATGTGTTCACCCGGAAAGAGTTAAATCTTCGTCAAAGGAGATGGCTTGAATTCCTCAAAGACTATGACATGAATGTGTTTTACCATTCGGATAAGGCCAATGTAGTGGTTGATGCTCTCAAAAGACTGTCTATGGGAAATGTAGCACATGTTGAGGAAGAAAAGAAAGAGTTTGCCAAAGATGTTTGCCGGCTTCCTCGCTTAGGAGTTTGCCTTACAGACACATCAGATGGTGGTGTGATAGTTCAAAATGGATCAAAATCTTCATTGGTAGTGAAGGTTAAGGAAAAACAGGACAATGATCCTATATTACTTCAGTTGAAAGGTGTAGTTCATCAGTAGAAATTTGAGGTTTTCTCCGAATAGAGAGATGATGTGTTTCGATACCAAGGTCATTTATGTGTTCCTAATATGGGTGAGTTGAGGTAGATGATCCTTACAAAGAGCTCATGAGTCAGGATATTCCATTCATCCAGTTGCCACTAAGATGTACCGTGAACTACGAGAAGTCTTTTGGTGGAATGGCATGAAGACGGACATAGCACACTTGTGGATAAGTGTCCGAATTGTCAACAGGTTAAGGTAAAACATCAGAAACCAGAAGGTATGATTCAAGAGATTAACATTCCTACATAGAAGTGGGAAGTGATAAACATGGACTTCATTACGGTTTTACCTCGTATTTGCAGACAACATGACTCCATTTGGGTGATAGTGGATAGAGACACAAAGTCTGCTCACTTCTTAGCTGTCAAAACTACAGATTCAACGAAGGACTATGCCAAACTCTACATCAATGATATAGTTAGTTTGCATGGGGTTCCCTTGTCTATCATCTCACATAGAGGTCCTTAGTTTACCTCTCATTTCTGGAAATCATTTCAGAAAGGTCTTGGTACTTTAGTAAATCTCAATACAGCATTTCATCCACAAACAGATGGTCAAATAGAGAGTACCATTCAGACCTTAGAGGACATTTTTAGAGCTTGCATGATCGATTTAGATGGCCCCGTATGAGGCATTATATGGGCATAGATGTAGGTCCCGGATTAGTTGTTTTGAAGTAGGTGAAGCAGCCTTGATTGGGCCAGATTTGGTTCATGAGGCTATAGAGAAAGTTCAGCTCATCAGAGAAAAACTAAAGACAACTTAGAGTCATTAGAAGTCCCATGAAGATGTGAGAAGAAGGGACTTAGAGTTTGGAATCGATGATTGGGTTTTCCTGAAGGTGTCACCTATGAAGGGGTGATGAGATTTGGGAAGAAAGGGAAGCTTAGTCCTAGATATGCAGGTCCTTACAGAATCCTAAAAAGGGTTGGAAATGTGGCTTATGAGTTAGAGTTGCCAGCAGAACTAGCAGCGGTTCATCCAGTCTTTCACATTTCCTTGTTGAAAAAGTGTGTGGGTGATCTGGCATCGATAGTACCATTAGAGAGTGTGGTTGTGAAGGATAGTCTCACTTATGAAGAGTTAGTTGAAATTATTGACCGTCAGGTTCGTAGGTTGAGAAATAAGTAAGTCGCTTCAGTAAAGGTTTTGGGGAGGAGCCAGTCGGTAGAGGAAGCTACATGGGAAGCAGAAGCAGCCATGATGGCAAAGTACCCTCACCTTTTTCCTTTTGATTCCATTTCATCTTGAGGTAATAGTTCATCTCCAGTCTCTCGGTTTACTCTTGTGTAATTCAGCCCTAGTATCTTGTTCCCTCCATTATCATTGTAATTCAGCACACTAGCATGATTCATGGAACTCCGTTCAGTTGGATACCAATGTATAGTACTCAGCTGGTAGGAATTTCAGCTTTTTCCACCAAACTCAGATTGTTTAGGCTTCATTAGAGGACGAATGTTCCCATGGGGGAGATATTGTAACACCTCTGATTCGAGAAGGTAGAAAAAAATTGCAGCTTTTCAGGATCTAGTGCCAGAGAACACACCAACGGTTTGTGGTCTGACATACGGTCCTTAGGTGGACCCGTGGTTGGCAATTCCAGTTCTCCAAAATGTCAGGTCCCAGTACTTTTATACAGTTCACCAGGACAATTGTTCATTCACTGCACAAGCCATAGGTAGGTCTCGTAGGTGATTTAGAGGAATTTCAGGAGCGAAAAATTAGACCTACGATCATGGTCCATTGTCCGTCGATGGACCTATGGACCGTAGTTGGGATCTCGTCATTGGGTTCCAGACTGAGGGATCTATGATCCCACCCACAGTAGACCAATAGGTCCATGGTTGGACCTAAATCGTAGGTCTGGCTATAAGTGAGGGTCAGCAGGTATTCAGAGAAAATGAGTTTTGGGTCAACTTCAAACGGTCATATCTTTTAGAAAAAAAATGAATTATTTAATCCAGGAACTATCTAATACACTCAAATTACGCATCCCTAAAGAAGTATAAGCGATCGTTGTCAAATAAAGAACCCAACTTGTAGGTTGGGGTCGATCCCACGAGGAATATGGTTTTGACTTAAACATAACTCACTATTATATCTATTTAGCCAACTTATTTTCGAGACAAGTAAATAAAGGGGGGGGGGGGGGTTTTGTGAAACAAAAAACTAATTATTGTTTAAGTAACAAGTAAGCAAGATTTAAACTTTGTTGTTATCAATGAGAGAGAGAAACTAGGGTGTATGTGTTCCCCATAAGCTATTAACGTGGTAATCCTAATAATAGTAATCATTTCCTAGTGTTTTACATGCAAAGTTGGTAAGATAGGTATCCCTAATTATTGGTCCTCCAAATATGGAATCTCACCCCGCACCTTGGTCCGACTACGTGTGTATAATTTACCAACCCTTACCTTTACCACAGAATAGACATCACATCAATGTATGGCTTAGTTTTCACCCACGCACCAATTGACATTAGACTAGTAGATAGTATCACACTAAATCTCTGTTGATAGTTCTTTTCTTATTAACTACCTCATTGGTCCAGAAAGTAGCAACAAGGTGAGCTCTAACGTTGTGCACATTAAAAAGACTTCTAAGCGAAAGAATTACTAATACATGCATAAACATTTTTCAAGAATTACTTAGTTATTATTCATACGTAGTTAATTGCTCATGGTTCCCACAACCCTAGTTGTGGATTTAGTTACTCAAGCTTGGAAGAACTCAATTCATATTTTTGTAAAGAGAATTCATGAACTTACGTTTAGAGTAGAAGAAGCCCGTAATCTCGAATTGAATGTCAAAGCAAAAATCTTATAAACCAAAATTTGGAAATCAAATTGCTAAAGTTTGCAAGTTAATTCCCAAGAAAATATCAAGAACTAAACGTAAACAATAATGTCTAACCCCCAAAAATAAGGTTTGCATACCCAATTTATAGAAAAACCATGCCCTAAACAAAATAAGGAAATAAACTTTCTGGATGCGGCTTTGATTAACGACTCGACCTACGGTCCGTAGGTCCCCTCCGTTGGTCAACACTTAGAACTTCTCCACAGCAGTTGGAACCTTCAACTCCCGGTTAATAACTGATGGACGTGCAGGACGGACCGTAGGTTGACCTACGGTTCGTGTGTCCTCTTTTGTGGCTCCACACTTAGGATTTTCATCAGGTACTGGAACTTCGACTCCAGTTCATCTTCTATGGATGTGTAGGACGGCCCGTAGGTTGACCTATGGTCCATAGGTTGCTTTGTTGTTCCACACTTCGTCAGAATTTTCTGATGCTCCCATCTACACCCACCATCGACGGACCATAATAGGCCCTACGGTCCGTAGGTCCCTTCGTGGGTGGCTACTTCTGCAGATTTTTTAGTTGTCATCTCACTTTACCACGTCCAAGCCTATTTCCTGCAAACCTGATACAAAAACATTAATTTCAATACAAAAACATCTCACACAGAAGATATGAATTTTGAGTTTTAGGATTCATTCAACACTCACGCTTAAAAGTGACTTCAAGTACAGTTATTGCTCAATACCATAGGCTTGCCCTTATTTTCACTGCTTAGACTCAATAAACTAGTTGCTAGGATCACTATAGGACTTTCTTTAGCTTCTAACTTAGACTCAGGGTCAGGTGTGGTACATTTGGGTCTTTTTAGTGACTTTCTGCCCTCTTTGACCTTACATTGACTTTTACCTCTTTTCTCAACCTATTTTGGGCATCCTTTCATTTTACTTTCTTTCCCTTGACTTTTCTCAACATGAATGTGACTTTTGACTTTGCAGCTCTTATTTTTCACTTTCTTCTTTTACTTTGTTTCTTTTTATTTATTTTTTTCAGCACTTTTATTTATCATCTTTTTGCTTCTTGAGCACAAAGTAACATCCTCTTTTATCTTTTATTTTTCTCTTTTAAAGACAAAACTCCTTTCATACCCTTTTTTCTTTCGGTTTCCTCTTTCATTGCCACCCTCAACTTTTGGATTTTGCATTAGCTGAGGTGCACAATATCTGATGTCGAACCAAGGCCAAGATCAAGGTAACTTTTGAATTAGCCACCCTCAACTTAGGCTTTTGGCCTAAGTCAAGGTACACATGTCCAAGGAGGGACCGAGGCCAAGACAATTATTTTAGGGAAGGCGTGTTAGGTGAATCAAATGAAATGGTCTATTTTAGGCTCAAATATTTGGATCAAAGGGAACATTGATTGCATTTGGTTGGATCATTTTAGGCTTATATGGAATAATTTGAACAAGGGCCTATGATCACTTCCCAAATTCTAGCCCAGATCATCTTAGCGGGACCAACGGGGCAAGTTCTAGATTGGCACAAACTGTCTGAACATTCAACTTTTCTCACAAACTCTTGGCACATTGTTTCATTATCAGATTATCATATTACCAAGTTCAAGTTTTAGCTTAAGTCATGAGGTCAAATCGGTTCCTTATCATGTCACAATGAGATCCAACACATTCAACTCATCAAGACTATTGATCTAGAACATTTCAACATTTTTGGACAGGGATAATTTTTTCATGCTTTTTATTCCATCATGCTTTCATTTTTCTACTTATTCCTATACATACATTTCTAAACAAGCCAGTTCAATAGAAATTAAATAGTCTCTTGGTGGAAAAGAACACAGGCAAGAAAACCCCAAGAGAGGATTATGAGTTGGGTTACTCAGACTTCACACTATCACGCATAATCCATCATGCTTTCATTTTTCTACTTACTCATACACATACATTCCTAAACATGTCGGTTCAACAGAAATTAAATTGTCTCTTGGGGGAAAAGAACACAGGCAAGAAAACCCCAAGAGAGGATTATGAGTTGGGTTACTCAGACTTCACACTCTCACTCACAATCCATTTACTCCACCCCCCACAAAATAAAGTGCAATTGTCCCCAATGCATAAAAAGTAAAAAGCAAAGGATCGGGTGGAGCAAACTTGTGGCTCATATGCACCGAAGACCACTCAAGCAGCAGGTGGGTCCGGTTTCTCGGAGCCCACTGGATCAACATGTGGAACGCCATTAGTAGTGCTCCTGTATACCATCTCAGCACCATTAGTAGTGTTATCATCAACTCTCACTGCACCATCAGTAGTGCTCACTCTTCTAGATGCACCAACACTTATCTCCCTAGCCCACTGTTGTCTCTTCTCCTCGTCTACTATGGATTCCCTCTGGGCCACCTCAATCTGTTGGCGCTCCCTCTTGCTCGCTCTCCCAGCCTCAGTGTCATCAGAAGTACGACTGGAGCGGGGGCACTTCCTAGCAGTACGAGAAGAATATGGCGGTAACATACAATCTCCGAATAGGGCACTCAACATCGTATCATCAACTGATGATGTAGGAGTGGACTCGGGCTCAGTCTTTAGGGAGCAAGAAGTATAGTGACATCAGCAAGGAGGCTGGCTATCTCCTTCTTAAGGGTGGTTACATCAATGGTCGGGGCCGTCCTCTCAAGGACTCTCAACTAAAAGGCATACAAGCACTGATGAATAATCTGGACCTTCAGGTCCATCATATAATCCATTTGCTGCTCAACCTTAGCCTCAGACTCCACTATATCACGCTGCATCCATGGCCTCACATGCTGAAGCAGAGTGGCCCTCAGTTCCTCCAGCCTCTGTACTCGAGCTAAAGGAATGGTGGTAGAACCGGAAGAATGAGTGGCTTTGGAAAAGCTAGGGGCCTGACTGGTAGCCGGAGACTGAGGAGCCTCGATGTATGTTGTAGTGGCTGGAGGGGCAATGTCATCATCCTGCATCTATTCCACATCTGCTACAAGATAATCGCCCAATCGTGGCACCTAAACTTGTGGCTCCCTGCGAGGTGCAGTTGCATTGGCCTCATCGCTAATAAGGCATATATCAAGAGTCTTGGTTGCCTGAAGGAACCGATCACAATGCCATATTGGTACACCGGAGTCCCTACAAAGCTGGAAGATGAGGCAGGGGAACAACAAAGTGGTGGTGGCCTTGAAGGCCCTCTCGTGAATCTCCGCTATCAGGATGAGGACAAAATCAACCTCCAGCCCTGCTACCATCGCTGTAAGTATCACCGCTCAGTCCCAAGTAAATGTTGTCTACTTGAGTAGGGGATAGTTTGTGTCGTACCAGTAGCCAAAAGAACTTAGCAGCAAAAGTGAGAGTCACCTTTCGAATGCCCAGGCTAGAGGTACTGACCCAATCAAAATGCTCTACAGCCGCAGCAAGATGCCTAGCTAGCCACCTAATGAGTGACTCCCGCTGCTCGGCATTCCTCTGAAATGCCCCGCTCCTGATGATGCCCATGCGGTAGTCGAACTCTGTTGTATTGATAGGCAGAGTCTGGACCATAAATGAGCCTGCAGAGGGTGGTCTCGGAGATGTCCATAGAGAACCCCTAAACTAATGTGGCCTCAAGTGGGAGCTGAGTTGCGGGTTTGGCCTGCTTCGAAATGGACCCTCGGACGGTGGCAGCATAGGAAGCATAGAACTCCCTGACTATCTCCTCATTGTACGTGCCTAGGGGCCAGGCCATCCACTCGACCTTGTGTCTATGAAAGAGCCCCTTAATGGCTGGAGCAGTGTGCAGGCTACCTATGAGAGCGTGGAGCTCCTCGGTAGCTAGTCGAGCCATATTCTCTTTCTCATTCAGCATGCGGGAATCTCTGTATATCTGATACTACTCCCTCCACAAACCATTGATTTGGTTCCTCAGCAACTGGTGTAGGATCAGTATTTGGGGGCACTGGAACGTCACCCATACTATCAGTCTTAGAAGATGAGGCGGTGATGCCATTAGAATTGGAGTCGGAGACGGAGCCAGATGCATACTCAGAGTCATCTTATGAGCCGATCAGTGTGGCACTCTCTTCAGACTAGGGAGCAGTGACCACATCAAAACTCACATGCCGAGCTCTGTTTCGTGTAATGCGGGGAGGAGTGGCGGAGGTCCTAGTGAGATATGGAACATACTCCACATCAGTATCCTCAACGATCAGCCGAAAAAATGGTGCCACTGGTTTCAATTCGCCCTTTGCGGCGTAAGTCAGAGCTTGCTTGGGGGACATAGTACCTGTAAGAGCTTAGTTAGTACCAAGACAAGCAAATAACACACTCGGAAAAATTTTAGAAGAAAAAATGAACCGAAACCAAAACTAAAAAATTCTTGGACAGTAGCAGAACTATCCACCTACGGTGGGTACCTACGGTCCGTGGATGAGCCTACGATCCGTAGGTCCCCTCTATAGGTTAGGGTTCCCAGAAGTTGAGTCTCTGATGTGAACCACGGAAGTGCAGAACAGTTCGTCGATGGAACGACGAACTGTAGTCCACCTCTGTGGTTCCACACTGGGTGACTATTTCATGTGCAATAGGCCCACGAACCCAACCTACGGATTGTAGGTCAGTGGACGGGGTCTCGTGGGTCAGTTCTATGCCAGGTATCAGATATGCCTCATATTGTACTCATTATTTCAGCAAATCAATTAATCAACCTAGGTTTAATCATGCATTTCAACACAATATATGGTAGTTCGTCATCCTTAGGGTTCCATTTTCACAAGAATTTACAGTTTATCATACCAAAACCTATGAACCCCAAGTCAAAACTTTCAATTCGGCCTATTAACTTGGATTATTCAGTTTTTAGGTAGTTACACACTCACATACCGTCATACCAAGGGTGTTCTAGCATACAATTTCACATACTAACACAAAATTAACAACCCAAGGTCAAGTTCAAACTTTGTGACTTTGTTATACAAACTATGTACAGTGAATTCAAAGTAAGGGCGAAGTCATTTACCTTTCAAGTAATAGAAGTGGGTGAGTGTGATGCAATGAACTTCTAGTCCCTTTGACAAGCCTTTGACACAAAACCCGTACTGTGGAATCGCTAGGGAAGTGGAGATGAGGGATTTGGAAGGGAGAAGAATGATATGGGATTTTGGGGAAGTGAATGGGGGCTTGACTGTGGGATTTCGGAGTTAAATGGAGTGATTGTGGGAGAGGAAAGGTTTAAGAACAATTGGGAGGGAGTTCTAATTGTTGGGAATGAATTAAAAATGGGAGGTTTTATTTTATAAGGTGTCTGGGTCGGGTCGAGCAAACCCTAGGTTTTGGACCCACGAGACTCATCTACGGTCTGTGGGTCGACCTATGAACAGTAGGTCAGGTCCATAGGTCACTCTTACACTTAGAAAAATTAGGAACTTACCTGGAGTCTACAGACGCCATTCACGGTCCGTGGATGGACCCACGGACCATTGATGGGTTCCGTAGACCTCTGCACAGCCTTTTTCTGTAGATTCAGCTTTTCATCCCTGCATACCTAGCAACCATTAGGACTTTCTTTTTACATTTTCTAGACATGTTTTAGACACGGACCCTATGTTATATCTAGCCAACACTAATACAAAAATAAAACACCTATATAAAGAGTTACAGAAATTGAAATAAAAGAAGAAAACTCCTAAATGGAAAAGAAAAACCTATAGTTGGCTAGATTGTACATCTTGGGTTGCCACCCAAGCAGCACTTGATTTAACGTGCCGGCACGACGCAGGCCCTTGATTACTCAGAATTCATCAAGGTAATAGACCTCAATCATTTCTTGCACACTCTCCAATTGCCCAATGTAGACTTTGATCCTTTGCCCGTTCACCTTGAACCTTGTTCCCTTCTTGTTCTCAAGCTCGATCTCTCCATGTGGAAACACTTGAGTGACTTTGAATGGCCCGGTCCACTTGGACTTGAGCTTGCCAGGAAACAAGCACATCCTTGAGTTGAATAGAAGCACTAGATCACCCACAGCAAATTCAGGCTTCTCAATCTTTTGATCATGATATTTCCTCATCTTCTCCTTGTACAAGGTTGAACTTTCTTAAGCTTTTTGGAGAAACTCATCAAGCTCATTCATGTCATTCACTCTTTGACTCGATGTGGTGCCCCAATCCAAATTCAATTTCATTAGTGCCCACATAGCCTTATACTCTAGCTCTACCGAAAAATGGCACGACTTCCCATATACAAGTTGGTAGGGGGACATACATATGGGAATATTTAATGCGGTGCGGTAGCCCTATAGAGCATAATCAAGCCTCTTTGACCAATCAGTTCTATTTGCATTCACAGTCTTTGCAAGGATTTGCTTTATCTCTCTGTTTGACACTTCAACTTGCCCACTAGAGTGCGGATGGTAAGGAGTGGCTACATTGTGACGGACTCCATATTTCTCTAGCAACGCCTTGAACAACTTATTACAAAAGTGGGAAGCTCCATCACTGATAATTGCCCTAGGTGTACCAAATTTGGAGAAGATATTCTTTTTCAAGAATGTGGTGACNGGTCCACTTGGACTTGAGCTTGCTAGGAAACAAGCGCATCCTTGAGTTGAATAGAAGCAGTAGATCACCCACAGCAAATTCACGCTTCTCAATCTTTTGATCATGATATTTCCTCATCTTCTCCTTGTACAAGGCTGAACTTTCATAAGCTTTTTCGCGAAACTCATCAAGCTCATTCATGTCATTCACTCTTTGACTCGATGTGGCGCCCCAATCCAAATTCAATTTCTTTAGTGCCCACATAGCCTTATACTCTAGCTCTACCAAAAAATGGCACGACTTCCCATATACAAGTTGGTAGGGGGACATACCTATGGGAATATTTAATGCGGTGCGGTAGGCCCATAGAGCATCATCAAGCCTCTTTGACCAATTAGTTCTATTTGCATTCACAATCTTTGCAAGGATTTGCTTTATCTCTCTGTTTGACACTTCAACTTGCCCACTAGACTGCGGATGGTAAGGAGTGGCTACATTGTGACGGACTCCATATTTCTCTAGCAACACCTTGAACAACTTATTACAAAAGTGGGAAGCTCCATCACTGATAATTGCCCTAGGTGTACCAAATCTGGAGAAGATATTCTTTTTCAAGAATGCGGTGACACTTTTCCATTCAATGTTTGAAAGCATAGTTGCTTCCACCCATTTCGGCGTACAATCAACCGCAACAAGAATATACTTCATCCCATGTGAACTCACAAATGGACCCATAAATTCAAGGCCCCACACATCAAACAACTCAATCACCAATATCGGATTCATAGGTAGCTCTTGCCTCTTTGAAACTCCTCCTTCTCTTTGGCAACGATCACAAGACTTGGCGAAATCATGAGCATCTTGGTGGATGGTAGGCCAATAAAACCCACACTGCAAGATTTTATGAGCAGTCCAAATACAACTATGATGCCCAGGCGATGAATGACACACCTCTAGTATACTCAACATCTCAAACTCGGGCACACAGCGACGAATAATCGCACAAATACGAAACAAATAAGGCTCATCCCAAAAGAACTTCTTCGCATCATGCATAAACTTTTTCCTTTGGTGAAAAGAAAAATCTGATGGAACCAAATCACTTGCCAAGAAGTTAGCAAAGTCTGCGAACCAAGGAATAAGATCATGAGAAGCGGCCAATACCTGTTCGTTTGGAAAAGCATCATTAATTTCAACCCCATCTCCTAGCTTGAGCATAGCTTCCTCCTCTAATCTGGACAAATGATGGGCAACTTGATTTTCTATCCCCTTTCTATCTTTCACCAAAAAATTGAACTCTTGCAGCAACAATACCATCTAATCAACCTCGGTTTTGCATCCTTTTTAGACATCAGATACCTTAATACAAAATGGTCAGTATGCACTATGACCTTAGTACCAAGCAAGTAGGATTGAAATTTCTCAAATACGAAAACCACAGCAAGGAGTTCTTCTTCAGTCACCGTATAGTTCTTTTGAGCCACATTCAAAGCTTTGTTGGCATAGTAAATAGGATGAAGAATCTTCTCTCACCTCTGTCCTAATACCACACCAAGCGTCACTTCACTCGCATCACACATCACTTCAAACGGTTGTCCCCAATCTGGTGAGATAATGATAGGTGCCAAAACTATCTTTGCTTTCAACTATCCAAATGCTCTCAGACAAGCATCAACAAAAACAAACTTACACTTATTTTTGAGTAATTTGCACAATGGGTGTGCAATTTTGGAGAAATCCTTAATAGACCTCTTTTAAAAGCCTGCATGCCCAAGAAAACTTCTAACACCTTTAACAGAGATAGGTGGTGAAAGCTTTTCTATTACCTCAACTTTAGGTCTATCAACCTCAATACCCTTCTCAGAAATCCCATGACCCAGAACAATCCCTTTTTTCACCATGAAGTGGCACTTTTCCCAATTGATCACAAGATTGCACTCTTCACACCGTTTCAGTACCTCGGCCAAATGCATCAGACAACCATCACATGAGGCACCTACCACAGAGAAATCATCCATAAATACCTAAATAGTGTCCTCCATCATATCTGAAAATATCGACATCATGCAACGCTGGAAGGTCGTTGGATCATTACACAACCCAAAAGGCATTCGTTTGAAGGCGAAAGTCCCATAAGGGCAAGTGAAGGTGGTCTTTTCTTGGTCTTCCGGAACAATGGAGATCTCATTGTTGCCCGAATAACCATCAAGAAAGCAATATCAGCCCTTACCAGCAAGGCGATCCAACATCTGATCCATGAAAGGAATAGGGAAGTGATCATTTTCTGTCCAACCATTCAATTTTGGTAGTCCATGCATACTCTCTATCCAGTCACACGTCACATCAGAACAAGCTCATTTTTTGCATTAAGAACCACAATAATCCCACCTTTCTTGGGAACGCACTGAACAGGACAGACTCAACTACTATTTGCTTGGGATATATGACTCCAGCATCCAACCACTTAATGAATTCCTATTTTACTACCACTTGCATAGGCAAATTTAGTGTCCTTTGGTGCTCGATACTAGGCTTAGTGTACGGTATGAGTTGGATTTTATCTGAACAAATGCAAGGAGGGATCCCAATAATGTCCACAATAGTCCAACCAATAGCTCGATTGAACCTCTTCAACACAGAAACCAATGCCTCAACTTGCATCTCACTCAAATTGGCCGCAAGGATGGCTGGTAAAGTGCCATATCTCCCCAAGAATACACACCTCAAATGTGATGGTAGAGCCTTGAGCTCCAATTTTGGAGCCTCTTTAACAGACGATTTTGCAGGTGGAGAGTCGCGATTCTTCATATCTAGCTCCAATCATTTTGGTTTGGAATGGAATTCGAACCTATCTATTGTGGCAACTAATTCATCATAGTCTTCAATACCATCACCCTCAAAATTCATCATTACCGCTGCAAGTGCATCAATACCTAACCTCTCTTCAAAAGACACATCAGAACCTCGCTCCACAATATGATTCACCACTGATACTGACTTGAGCTCACTTTCCTGTTTCATAAACCTACAGACATTGAAAGTTACCTCTTCATTATTCAATCAGAAATTCATCTGCCCTCTCTCCATATCGACCAAGGCACGCCCAGTAGCAAGGAATGGTCTCCCTAGGATTATGGGAACCTCAAAATCAACCTCACAATCCAGTATCACAAAATCTACCAAAAAAATAAACGACTCCACTTTCACAAGTACATCTTAGAGAACACCAATGGGCTTCTTCACAGTTCTATCGGCCATGAGTAATCGCATCGCAGTCAGTTTTGGAACCCCTATACCCAACTTCTTGTAGATAGACAATGGCAACAGATTAATACTAGAACCCAAATCACACAATACCTTCGCAAAATGCAACAACCCAATGATACAAGGAATAGTGAAATCACCAGGATCCTCTTTCTTCTGCACAAGTGACCTAGTAGCAATAGCACTGCAATGTTGCAACCTATCATCATCTTTAAAACTGACGGCCCTCTTCTTAGTCACTAAATCTTTCATAAATTTTATGTACCCATGCATTTTCTCCAAAGCCTCTATCAACGGAACATTGATGGAAAGCTGCTTCAACAAAGTAATGAACCTGCGGTATTTTCCTTCTTCATTCTTCTTCACCAATCTCTATAGGAATGGCGGTGGAGGTCTAGGCATGGGAATAAATTTTTGCTTCACCTCTAATTCCTTGGACTCTCCAACAACCTCGATCTCATCATCATCTTATTCTCCACAGTTTCAACCTCAGACGGCATAGGGGGATCAATGGTCTGTTTACCTCCTCGAGTGGTGACTGCCATACAACCTCAAAATATTTATAGAAGAAAATATTACAATACTAGAGTTCCTTGCTTCAAAAAGGCCTTATAAGGCATTTTTCGGATTCTGGATGATGTTGCTAGGAAGTGTGCCAGGCTGACGTGGGTTTACTATCGTAGACAACTGATTCATCTCTTGCTCAAGTTGCTTGATTGACACTGCATGGACATCAACTTTTTGACCGATTCCAGACAAGTCATTTTGCATCTCCTTCACAATCTCATCAGTCACATCAAACCACTTCATTATCTTTTGCATCATATCCTCGAATCCGTGACATACTACCCCCAGCTTCTCTATTGAAAAATTCTCAATTTGCACGTGGAACATAAGGCCCAACTCTCTCGTATTGGTTGTCATAATTGTTCCAGTTGTAGTTGTTGTTGCGATTGTAGTTTCCATGCCGGACATAGTTTCCCTCTCGATTGTAGTTACCATAGTTCCGACCTTGGTGCCAATTATCCAAATTGGAACCTCGAGCGTTGGATCGGAAACCCCCGTCTGATCATTCACCAAATAACCATCCTCCTCAAGGTAGCATTTCTCAACTAGTGGTGGTGGATTTCTAGCCAGATAATTTACCGCATTTACCTTCTCTGCACCTTCGGTCACATGCTTTAGTACTAAACCAAATTTTGTTTTCATCTGGTCCATCTCTTCACGAATATCATCGGCAGCTTGACTAGGCGCAGCTTGAACTACAAATGTGCTTCTTCCAATGTCTGACTTTCTAGTTGTAACGACCCTAAAATCTAGTAGGTGAAACTAGAGCTCAACGACTTTTGTTTTAAGTTTAGTTTTGGGTTTCATGTGATAAATGGTTATCCCGAGCTATGGTTGAGGGGTTAAAAATCAAGGTACGACTCCCCAAGGACCACCCTAGGGGTCCTTGAGGAGGACCCTAAAGCCTAACCCCAAACCTCCCCAAAACTGCCTTAACTAACCCAACTTGGTGAACCACGAAAAGGACCTACGGGGTGTAGGTCCATCCATGCCTCGTGGTCTTAATCTGTAGGTCAAGGCCTTCAAGACCAAGCCCCACCCACGAACCAAGGACAGCCAGGACGGTCCGTGGATTGGGTCCGTGGTCCATCACTGTAAAAGTTATCTTAGGTTCGGCAAAGGCAAGCGTGTCTCCAATGTTTTTCCCGAAACCCTAGATTTCAATCTATGCATGGGTTCGATTCTAAAAGATTTCCAAAGGCTTTATTGCATTGATTTATGAATGAATTGTGGATTTAAAGATAAATTAAGATGATTTCTTCTTAGAACCCATGTTTTCCCCTAAATTCTTAAGTTGTGATTTGTGATTGAGATTTGATTGATTATGAAGTATGTGGGTTGTTTATGTGTATACGGATATAGTATGTTGAAATTATGTTATTGATCTTGCCAAATTGTATTGATCTAAGGTAGGTGGGTGTATGTGATCCATGGCCTTGAAAGGCAAGGTATGAAGGTCAAAGTATGATTATGATGTGAAGGATATATATATATATATATATATATATATATGTTAATTCAATGATAGTATAATGATCATGTTTAGAATGCAATAGTGCTGTGATAGAAAGCATATTCTCAATTAATACTCATGAATGTTGATGATGGAATGTGAAGGGTTTTCTACTATGAATTATATATCATAAATTTGTAGGCTTATGCATCTTTTTCTTGTATAAATGGAAGTAATGTGATTGTGATATCTTGAATTGGTAGGCTTAGGCATCCTTTCTTGTATAATGAATGTATCTTGACTTAATGTTTTAATGTCTTGAATTGGTAGACCTAATGTTGGCAGCCTTTCATGAATGAATGAATGATAAAGTATTCTAGGATAAACCTTGGATCGGTAGACCTAATGGTGGTGGCCCTTCATGAGTAGTCTAGGAACTAATGTAATGTTAAAACCTTGAAGCGGTAGACCTAATGTTGGTGGCCCTTTCATGTGTGAAATGATGAACCTTGTATTGGTAAACCTTATGTTGGTGGCCCTTCTTAGAAAGTCAATGAGCTATCCTTAATGTACCTTGAATCGGTAGACCTAATAGTTGTGGCCCTTTCTTGTGTAATGTACCTTGGGTAGGTAGGCCTAATGTTGGTGGCCC
Source organism: Solanum stenotomum (assembly GCF_019186545.1). Taxonomy (NCBI): domain Eukaryota; kingdom Viridiplantae; phylum Streptophyta; class Magnoliopsida; order Solanales; family Solanaceae; genus Solanum; species Solanum stenotomum. Next base: position 66,502,305 of record NC_064282.1, on the reverse strand, counting down.
TCTTAAGTACAATAATGTTGATGAAAATGAAATACTCTATGGGAATGGAGGCTAAGCACTCAGAGAATATGGTTAGATGGAGGTTCTCCCTACGTTAGGCCGAAATTCAATGATCATATTTCATATCCCATAACTATGTGCGCACATACGATATTAGCTAGTGGATTCCATCCAAGCTAAAATGTTACTAGTTCTACCTTAGGCAAGTAGAATACCTTCCTTCGGTGTGGGGTCATACGACACCGGATTCCATGATTTAGCTCTCATGGTCTATGTCGGTTAATGCCTATTCCCATCATGTGAGATGTGCATTATGGTTTCTTGAATAGTCCTTTGAAGTGTAGGTGGTAGTATGGGATGTCATCCATGCATTGCACAAGTAGGCTTCGAGAGAGTCATAGTGAGTTCTCTAAGTCTTAATGGCTAATGTATGAATGTGTCCTAAATGAAGCTAATGAAGCATGTTGACTCTTATATGCTTAAATGAGATGATGCATGCTATACTTGGATTGTATTATGAGTTACTTCCTTGTTATGACTTAATGAGTATTAATGTGCCTTGCCTATGGTGACTTCAAAGGAGTACTTAGTGTGAGTAGTAGTATGGGATGCTACTTGCGCATTGCACAAGTATGACTTAGGGTTGTCTTAGGTGATGGTCCTTATGTGATTATATGTCTTATGAAATGTTTATGTCTCTTATGTATGAGTATTATGTAAAGATGGAAAGGTTGAATGGTAAGTTCACTTTTGGTGACCTTAAGGTGGCACTTTAGTGTGGATGGTGGTATGGGACGCTATCCATACATTGCACAAGGTATAGCTTGAGGGTTACTTGAGGCGAAGGTTTAATGTGAAGTTAATGGTTTATATGTTGATTATGTCCTAATGTGAAGAAATGATGTATATGTTGGTTATGTTTGAATATTATGCCTCTTATACTTATGTTTATGAGGTTTTATCAAAATGGCAAAAAAGCATGACTTTCAAATAAAATGTTCGTTTTAAGCATGGTTTTTGCATGTCTATCAGACTTAGTACTTAATTGAGCTAACCTATTCTTCTTAATGTTTTACTACAAGTGTAGGTTCCGGCAAGTGAGTTCCTTTCTCTCTAGTTGAAGCTTCGATTTGAGGTTCTCCAAGCCTAAGTGGTATGTCCTCATAGATCGAGAACAAGTGTTTAGATACTTCCTTTCTTTCATGTAATAGTCTTTGTTAGTCTGTCGATTGTAAAGGGTTGTGTCCCTACTTCAGTTTTCAAGATGTTGTTTAGATGGCCATGTGAGACAATAGACTTCTGTTTTGTTTCAAGTCTTTTAAATGATTTTGATTGTATGGTTTTAAATAAAGTTTTAATTCTGTACTATTTCTCTTGTAGAATGCATTGAAATGTTATGAGGCTTGAATGAGACCCCTTCGGGGTCAAGTACGTCGTGTTGCATCTAATGGCTAGCCTTGGATCGTGACAAACATGGTATCAGAGCATAAGATTTTGGAAATGCTTTTTAGGATTGATGTCTCACAAGCCACGTCTAGTAGAGTCTTATTCATCGGTGTGAGTCACAACACATCTATGAGCAATGGTCTATAGGACGATAGCAAGTTACACTTGTTCCATATTCTTGAAGTCGTGCCACAGAATTTGACTCCTAAGTTCTCTCTCTTATTCCTAATCCGATGGTCTTGAAGATGTGACTACTCGAAAGGCTGATGCTACAAGGATTGAGGGAGAAAAGGGTGAGTGTTGATGTAAATTATGGCTATGTGACTTGCTAGACTTGAGGTGATAGATTGTGATGTTGTCTTTAGTATGAATGGGTTGCTTTATGGTTATATGTGTTGATGGTAGGAAGTCATGATGAGTTTTGAGGAATGTTTAAAGGTTTGATGAATGAGGTGTTTTAGGAATGTTTTGATGGGTTGAGTGAGTAGGCTTCTCTAAGAAGGGTAGAAGTATAATTCACCTCGATTTAGAATCATCTTGTGTGATGAGTGTGAGGGTTTAGTGATGTTTTGCTATGACCTTAGAATGGAAAGAAATGAAGTTTAAAAGAGCTTGTATAGGCTTACTCCTAAGTGGGGGGGGATAATGTGCTTAGATGGTAAAGTCATTGAGTGTCCTTGATGTTCATGAGTTAGGCTTGCTTGATAATCTCACCTTAAGAGGTGTAGTGATTTTGAGGAGTTTAGACCAGTGTGGTAGACCCATATGAGACCTTGAGTGGTATTGGTAAGGTTATTTGTGAGCAAGAGTTGCTTAATGAGGACTTTCCTAGTTTAAAAGCACTAGTATGTTGATGGTTTCTTATAAGTTGTGAATGTCTTGATTAAGGTTCCTATGTTGTTTTCATGTTAGTCTTAGTTGGGTTTACTCCTAAGTGGAGGATAGTATGCTGAATAGTAAGGTTGTTGAAAGTTCTGATATCCTTATCTCTTCCTTCTATTCCTATTCAAGCTTGAGACCAAGAGTTCCTTGTAGCTTGTTTCATGTTGTGGAGTCATGTGTGAAATGTGTTTCTATGGTCTCCTTATGTTATGCATGTTCTAGTTGAATTCTTGTTTATATGAGAAAATGAGTTTTCATGAAGTATGTTCCTCATGTTAATATGCATTGAGTATGAGTCGTATATATGTTTCATGAGGTTGAATGTTGAACATGCCTAAATGTGATTTTATAAGAAATTGCTTAATGTGCTTAATGATGTTGTCATGAGCATGATATGAGTTGGAGAAGGTAATTCTTCCAATGAAATGAGAAATGTTGAAGTTATGATGCATAATAAGTTTGTAGATGTAGTTCCTACCTTCGTGTGTTGTATTGAGCATATTGATGTGGAGTTGATGTTTCCTCCTAGTTTTGTGCATTGTTTATTATGTTGCATGCATGATGGGCTGCTAATCTTGAGTCGTTAATCCCTTAATGTGTTTAAAGTGTCATTCGAGGACGAATGTTCCTAAGTGGGGGTTAACGTAACGACCCTAAAATCTAGTAGGTGAAACTAGAGCTCAACGACTTTCGTTTTAAGTTTAGTTTTGGGTTTCATGTGATAGAATGTTGTCCCAAGCTATGGTTTAGGGGTTTAGGGGTTAAACGTCAAGGTACGAGTCCCCAAGGACCACCCTAGGGGGTCCTTGAGGAGGACTTTAAAGCCTAACCCCCAAAACTGCCCTAACTAGCCCAACTTGGTGAACCACGGATGGGACCTATGGGGTGTAGGTCCATCCACGCTTCGTGGTCTTGATCCGTAGGTCAAGGCCTTCAAGACCAAGCCCTACCCACGAACAGCAGACAGACAGGACGGTCCGTGGACCCATCCACTGTCTGTGGATTGGGTCTGTGGTCCATCACTATAAAAGTTGTCTTGGGTTCGGCTAAGGCTAAGGTGTTTTGGTAAATTGCTTTTATGATCTATTAAGTTGAGGGACGATTATTATAAGTTATTTATGGTATTTTAAGAGTATTAAAAGTATTAAATTCTATTTTTCAACTCATTATTCAAAATCACAAAATAGAACCCACCTCTCTTCACAAAAGTTCTCTCTCTAGAAACCTTCATTGGAGGTGAAGACTTCAAGATCTCAAGGTCAAATCTTCAAGTTTTTCAAGGGATTTTCGTGGGATACGTCTATTAAAGGTATGGCAATCTTCATCCTTGACTTAGTTTCTTTCAAGGAGCAAATTTCAAAAGTGATTCCAAGTCTCCAATATTTTCCCCAAAACCCTAGATTTCAATCTATGCATGGGTTCGATTCTAAATAATTTTCAAAGTCTTTATTGCATTGATTCATGAATGAACTGTGAATTTACAGATGAAGTAAGATGAATTCTTCTTAGAACCCATGTTTCTCCACAAATTCTTAAGTTGTCATTTGTGATTGAGATTTGATTGATTATGAAGTATGTGGATTGTTTATGTGTATATGAATATAGTATGTTAAAATTATGTTATTGCTCTTGCCAAATTGTATTGATCTAAGGTATGTGGGTGAATGTGATTCATGGCCTTAAAAGGCAAGGTATGAAGGTCAAAGTATGATTATGATATGAATGATATATATATATATATATATATGTGTGTGTGTGTGTGTGTGTGTGTGTGAATTCAATGATAGATAAATGATCATGTTTAGAATGTAATAGTATTGTGATTGAAAGCATATTCTCAATTAACACTCATGAATGATGATGATGGAATTTGAAGGTTTTTCTTTTATGAATTATATATCTTGAATTGGTAGGCTTATGCATCCTTTTCTTGTAATAGAAATAATGTAATTGTGATATCTTGAATTGGTAGGCTTAGGCATCCTTTCTTGTATAATGAATGTATCTTGACTTAATGTCTTAATGTCTTGAATTGGTAGACCTAATGTTGGTATCCTTTCATGAATGAATGAATGATAAACTATTCTAGGCTAAACCTTGGATCAGTACACCTAATGGTGGTGGCCCTTCATGACGAGTCTAGGAACTAATGTAATGTTAAAACCTTGAAGCGGTAGACCTAATGTTGATGGCTCTTTCATGTGTGAAATGATGAACCTTGTATCAATAAACCTAATGTTGGTGGCCCTTCTTGGAAAGTCAACGAGCTATCCTTAATGTACCTTGAATCGATAGACCTATTGGTGGTGGCCCTTTCTTGTGTAATGTACCCTGGGTCGATAGGCCTAATGTTGGTTGCCCTCTCAAGTACAATAATGTTGATGAAAATGAAATACTCTATGGGAATGGAGGCTAAGCATCGAGAGAATATGGTTAGATGGAGGTTCTCCCTACGTTAGGCCAGATTTCAATGAACATCGTTCATATCTCATAACTATATGCCCACATAGGATATTAGCTAGTGGATTCCATCCAAGCTAAAATGTTACTAGTTCTACCTTAGGAAAGTAGAACATCTTCCTTCGGTGTGGGGTCATACAACACCGGATTCCATGATTTAGCTCTCATGGTCTATGTCGGTTAATGCATATTCCCATCATGTGAGATGTGCATTATGGTTTCTTGATGAGTCCTATGAAGTGGGTGGTACTATGGGAAGCCATACATGCATTGCACGAGTAGGCTTTGAGAGAGTCATAGTGAGAACTCTAACTCTTAATGGCTAATGTATGAATGTGTCCTAAATGAAGCTAATGAAGAATGTTGACTTTTATATGCTTAAATGAGATGATGTATGCTATACTTAGATTGTATTATGAGTTACTTCCTTATTATGACTTAATGAGTATGAATGTGTCTTGCCTATGGTGACTTCAAAGGAGTACTTAGTGTGAGTAGTAGTATGGGATGTTACTTGCACATTGCACAAGTATGACTTAGGGTTGTCTTAGGTGATGTTCCTTATGTGATGATATGGCTTATGAAATGTTTATGTCTCTTATGTATGAGTATTGTGTAAAGATGGAAAGGTTAAATGGTAAGTTCACTTTGGGTGACCTTAAGGTGGCACTTTCGTGTGGATGATGGTATGGAATGCTATCCATGCATTGCACAAGGTATAGCTTGAGGGTTACTTGAGGTGAAGGCTTAATGTGAAGGTAATGGTTTATATGTTGATTATGTCCTAATGTGAAGAAATGACGTGTATGTTGGTTATGTTTGAATATTATGCCTCTTATACTTATGTTGATGTGGTTTTATCAAAATGGCATTAAAGCATGACTTTCAAATAAAATGTTTGTTTTAAGCATGCATTGTTGTCATACTTATTACTTAATTGTGTTAACCCATTCTTCTTAATGTTTTACTACAAGTGTAGTTTCCGGCAAGTGAGTTCCTTTCTCTCTAGTTGAAGCTTGGATTTGAGGTTCTCCAAGACTAAGTGGTATGTCCTCATAGATCGAGGACAAGTGTTTAGTTTTTTTCTTTCTTTCATGTAATAGTCTTTGTTAGTCTTTCGATTGTAAAGGGTTGTGTCCCTACTTTAGTTTTCAAGATATTGTTTAGATGGCCATGTGAGACAATAGATTTTCGTTGTGTTTCAAGTGTTTTAAATGAGAATTTTGATTGTATGGTTTTAAATAAAGTTTTAATTTTGTACTATTTCTCTTATCGAATGCAATGAAATGCTATGAGGCTTGTATGAGACCCTTTGGGGGTCAAGTACGACGTGTCGCATCTATGGGCTAGCCTTGGGTCATGACACTAGTGCTCCATGCTTTACTATTTGGAGAAATCTTCTCCAATTTCTCTGCGATCTCCTCAAAAGTGAACTCACCATATGATCCTCCAGCGATAGTATCGAGCACAGCCTTACCATTGTCATCATGACCTTTGTAGAAGTACTCCTTTAATGACTCATCATCGATGCGGTGATTCTGAACACTCCTTATGAATGCACTGAACCTATCCCATGAACTACTTACAGACTATCCAGGTAGGGCTACAAAGTTGTTCAACTTGTCCTTGTTATTGAGCTTATTGGACAATGGTAAGTACTTTATGATGAACAACTTGTGCAATTGGTCCCATGTGTGGATTGAGTTAAACGGTAGCTCAAAAATCCATATCGCAACATCTTCAGTCAATGATAGAGGGATGACTCTCAACCCTATGACGTTCATATCCAACTCTGGTCGCCCTACACAAATCTTGCAGACACTCCTCAACTTGGCCATGTGCCCATGTGGATCTTCCGAAGCCATACCAGAAAACAATCCCCTTGCAGTAAGCATCTGCATCAGACTGCTCGTCACCACAAGTGTATGCCCTGGAGGTAGAGGAGGAAGAACAATGGATCCTTCTAATTCAATTGTATTGAACTCATCCATGTAGTTATCTTGCAGTCTTGGTTCTAGCGGATTCTGCACCCTCAATGCATCTCCAAGTAGATTACCACCAGGAACCTGAATGATCTCATTATTCACTCCATCCTCATGCTCCTCTATGATCGAATTATTATTGCCTCCTCGATTTTCCATTCTTCTCAAAGTCTTGCTTAGTTCGGGGTCGTATGGGGTCAGTGGTTCGCCTCAACTCCGTGTACTTGGCATACACTAGAGTAGAAACCTATAGAAAACAAAAACAAAAGAAAATGTAAAATTAGGAAATAATTGACTAAAGATCAATAATTTAGTTAAACTTAATCCAAAAGCCTTATTTCCCAGCAGCGGCGCCAAAATTTGATACGCTCAAATTACACCTCCCTAAATAAGTATAAGTAATCATTGTCAAATAAAGAACCCAACTTGTAGGTTGGGGTCGATCCCACGAGGAATATGATTTAGACTTAAACTTAACTCACTATTATATCTGTTTAGCCAACTTATTTCTGAGACAAGTAAATAAAAGGGGAGGATTTGTGAAACAAATAACTGATTGTTGTTTAAGTAACAAGTGAGCAAGATTTAAACTTTGTTGTTATCAATGAGAGAGAGAAACTAGGGTGTATGTGTTCCCCATATGCTATTAAGGCGGTAATCCTAATAATAGTAATCCTTTCCTAGTGTTTTAAATGCAAAGTTGGCAATAGAGGTATCCCTAAGTGATTGGTCCTCCAAATAGGGAATCTCACCCCGCACCTTGGTCTAGCTACGTGTGTATAATTTACTAACCCTTACATTTATCTCAGATTAGACATAACATCAATGTATGGCTTAGTTTTCACCCTCGAACCAATTGACATTACACTATTAGATAGTATCACACTAAATCTCTGTTGATAATTTTTTTCTTATTAACTACCTCATTGGTCCGGCAAGTAGAAACAAGGCGAGTTCAAACGTTGCCCACCGTTAAAAAGACTTCTAAGCGAAAGAATTACCAATACATGCATAAACACTATTCAAGAATTACTTAGTTATTATTCATACGTTGTTAATTTCTCATGATTCCCACAACCCTAGTTGGATTTAGTTACTCATGCTTGGAAGAACACAATTCATTTTTTTGTAAAGAGAATTCATGAACTTACGTTTAGAGTAGAAGAAACCCATAATCTCAAACTGAATGTCAAAGCAAAAATCTTATATATCGATATCCAGAAATCAAATTGTTAAAGTTTGCAAGTTAATTCCCAAGAAAATATCAAGAACTAAAAGTAAACAATAATTTCTAACCCCTAAAAACGAGGTTTACATACCCTATTTATAAAAAACCATGTCCTAAACAAAATAAGGAAATAAACTTTCTGGACGCGGCTTTGATCAACGACTCGACCTACGGACCTTAGGTTCGACCTACGGTCCATAGGTCTCCTCCATTGGTAAACACTTAGAACTTTTTCGCAGCAGCTGGAACCTTCAACTCCCAGTTAATCACTAACAGACGTGCAGGACGGACTGTAGGTTGACCTATGGTCCGTCAGTCGTCTTTTGTGGCTCCACACTTAGGATTTTCATCAGGTACTGGAACTTTCACTCCCAGTTCATCTTCAACGGATGTGCAGGACGTCTCGTAGGTCGACCTATATTCCATAGGTGGCTTCGTTGTTCCACACTTGGTCACACTTCCCTGATGCTCCCATCTACGCCCACCATCGATGGACCGTCATAGGACCTACAGTCCGTAGGTCCCTCTGTGGGTGGCTACTTTTGCAGATTTTTCAGCTGTCATCTCAATTTACCACGTCGAAGCCTATTTTCTACAAACATGATACAAAAACATTAATTTCAATAAAAAATGTCCCTAGACACACACAACTCTTAAGTGAAATTTATTAAAAATATCGTAAACTCACTGTATATCACTATCAATTAAAGATAACTGAGTCCTCTTTCTAACGCCACTGAGTTTGCTAAAATTCAAGCTCGAAATAAAAAGTTATGCTTGTTTTAGTGAAGTCCTATTGGGGAGACCTCGAACCACACCCAGTTGACGGGCAATGGTTCAAATGACGGTCCGTCAATCCCCTCGGGAGTTGAACTTCATCAGCTTCAAGTTAGGGTTATTTTTGTCTTTTCCCCTATGCTATGGGAACTTAAACTACTTTGTTTGATACGTAAACTACGTCGCTTTACTCAGTTTAAGCCTAATAATCTAGTTAGACATATCCAGAACCCTCATTCTCCAAAAATCATCCAAGTTAAAATGAAAAGAAGAGAAAGAGGCGCCAGTTTCTTTCAAGAACAAGCAGCAGTGTTTTTCAAAGCTCAGCCTTGAAATCCAAAGGACTTATTCATAGATTTAGGCACCAGGTATGTGGGATTTCACTAGTGGGTTCCTTTCATCTACTAGGTCCCTAAAATTTAGTCAGTTCCTTGATTCCACATAACTTGTTTAGACCTAGGGTTTGTAAAATCTTGGGAATTGTGGTGATTTCAGTTGCTATAGTATCCATAGTATAAATAACATGTTTTCATGGAAACGTTTCTTAATTCCTTGTATAAAACTCAGAACCCTAGTTGTGTAAATTCTCTTAGTTCATGAATTATGCTTGTTAGGTTAGTTAAATAGAAAATCATGCTCCAAATTTCGAATGTCATATGCTCAGTATATAAATGTTGCATTCTCATTTGGCATGTCAGTATTTTGAGCTACTCAGTATTTAATGCATTTTAACTTCATATGTATTCATTTAGGAGTAGACTTAGCACCTAGTTGGACTAGGGTTCAGTGTACCCTCATAGTCCTAGAACTACGTGCCTGCGTAGGATTATAAGTCCACTCTGTTGGGTATAAGTATTAGTGATCACGCCACAGTCATTTCTTTATAACCCTGGCAAGGTATATTGGGTCCTCTTGATGGGGATTATACATCATACTCCACATTTAGCTCATGTGGGTTAGGTCTGTTAATAGTAGCTCCCACAGTCAAACTCTTAGTGCATTGACCAGATTTTCAGCAGTTACTTCAATATACCATTTAACATGTTATCTTCATGATTAGTACTTGGACATTGCATTTAGTTTATCTTTCAGTTATACTTCATTACTTATCTATATCCATGTTCAGATTATATCATTGCTCAATTATGCATTTTTCAGCTAATATAATTTGTTCAGCTTAGCATATCTATATCATATATGCTCAATACATTCCATGATGCATACTTTGCGCTACATCATTTCATGATGTTGGTCTTGCACTGATCATTCAGATCAAGCTTAGATTGATTCTCGATTCGACTACAACGGCTTTGGTGGTGAGTCCTCATACTTCGAGGACAATAGATATGCTTTTTATATTAGTCTTTACTTTCAGTTTTCAATTTTGTTAGAGATAGTTGGGTGAGGAGTCGGGGATTTTGACTCATTCATAGCTTAATATCTAGAGTTTTAGTGTCCTCAATGCCTACTTTATGCTTTAAACTTATGTTTAAATACAATTTTTCAGCAATGAAGGCAAAAGAGCAAGGCAAGGACATTACCGGGTAAAAAGGAGCGAAAAAATTGAAAAAGTTGAAGAAAAACAAGTCTGATGTTCGCCAAAGCCACTCATTGAGTCATCGAGGGCTCTTCAACTCGCCAAAAGTTCCAATAGGCCAGCCAACAGACAAAGCTAACTCGGCAAAAAAAAGGGTAATTCGGTGAAGCGCCGACTGGATCGGCGATGGAAGTTCTGATCGCCTAATCTTCCAGAAGGAAAGTGGGAAAAAACCAAGCCAAGAAGGTGATGGAAAGAAGCAATCAGCGAGTTGCCGACTTGGTTAGTGAAGCTTTGACTTACTCCTCCATGTGGCTCCGAAACTGAAAATATGAAAGCATATAAATGCAATTTTAAAAAGTGAGTTCCACAATTCTGAAGTTTTAGAGAGTTCCCACATTGGGTTTTTGATCCCTAACACTGTTCTTTAAGTTGTTGAGTAGATATTTAAGGTTTATTTTGATTTTGATTTTGAATTCAATTCAAGCATTTTGAAGGCTTGTACATTGTTACCCAAGCTGATGGAAAACATAGTTGGTAATTATTTCTTGCTCCTTATTATGTGTGGCTAAAACCCCATTCTTGGAGGTGTGATTATGTGATTGAATGCTTCAATTAGCTTATGGGTGTTAGTATTTACTGATTTTAGTGTTTATTTGAAGTGAGTTCAATTAGTAGTTGAGTTTTAATTGATGAATTGTAGTTGCAAATGCAATTCTAGCCTAGTATTCTAAGCTTTCTTGAAAAAAGAGGTTTTAGAGTTAAAACTATTAATTGATGATTGTAGTGATTGGATTATTATAGACTTAGCTTGAGAAAGTGGGTCTAAACTCAATCTTACCAATCTCATTTGAAAGAATAGATTAATTGAGGTATTGGGCTAAGCTTATCGCGGTTTGAGAGAACTCACTTGATTCGTAATAGTTGATTGAGAAATTTCTATTACACCTAAAGCCTAGCCAACTCACTAAGATTCAATGATTTTTAGTAAGTAATAATCACCCATACAGGGAAATTGGCATTCAATCAATCACACTCCCAAGGATCCCTCTCTACTTGATTACCCCCATCTGTTTGTAGTTGTGAATTGTTCACTCTAATCCCCCCAATTGACATTAATTGTCAAACCCCTGCCATTTACTTTAATTACTTCAAAAATGTCTATTTCTACAAATGATTAGAACACTATTTCACTTCGTAATTGAATTCTTTACCATATCACTCCCTGTGGGAACGACCCCAACTCTTCGTTGGATTTATACTTGATCGCGACCGCTTACACTTAGAATCGGATGAAGTGTAGTTGCGCGTTACCAAAAATGGTACCACTACCGAGGAGTAGTGTTTAGAATTCTTTTAGTGAAGTTTAGTTGTGAATTGATTGTGTTGTAGTTGAATCAACTTATTTTTGTGTTTGTTGGCTGCTCTTGAACATGTGAAGAGATGAGTGTTAATGGTGCTAGCCAACTTGCGCATAATGACAACATCAGTAACTTGCACAATGTCAATGAAGATCAACTGGGAAGTGCGGGTGCTATTTGATTACCTCCGATTGTGGGCAATGTGATGTTTCATGTGATTAGCACTATGTTGCAGTTGTTGCAAATGAAGGGTCTATTTGGAGGTCTAGTTACAGATGATCCTCATGACCACATCCAAAACTTTGTGGATATGTGTGGGCCATTTTCTTTCAAGAACATTACTCAAGAGTCGGTCCGACTTTGTTTGTTTCTCTTTTCCCTAATGGGGGAAGCAATGAAGTGGTTGGCTGAGTTACCAAGGGATTCAATCACTTCTTAGGAAGAGCTCACGGATGTGTTTTATGTAAGGTTTTTCGCTTTCTCAAAGATGGTGACTTTGAGAGATAATATTCAGAACTTTAAACGAGTGGATGGTGAACTAATTCATGAGACGTGGCTGAGGTTTCAGATGTTGCTGATCCAATGTCCAACTCATTGACTCCTGAATAATGTGTTGCTACAATATTTCTACCAGAGTCTAGATTTAGTCAACAAGGGTGTGGCTGACCAGCTCGTTCGAGGAGGAATTATGCAACAACTGTTTGAAATACCCTCTACTTTTCTCGATAAGATGACAAAAATCAACTGTGTTTGGTACTCTAGAGAGGATCAAGTGTCTCCTTTGAACTTCAAGATGACAAAGGAACGAATCAAAAAGGACCAAGATCAGGATGCAAACATGGCTAAGATGGTAACCCAAATGGATCCATTGTCAAAACACAACATGGGTAGTGGTTCTAAGGATGTGCATGTGATTGGATTTAATGGAGTGAATTGCGATGAAGCACAATTTGAAGCTATGTACAATGAGGAAGTACACTTCCTAACAAATCAAGGAGGAGGTTTCTGCCTGAACTATCCAAGGTCGGGTGGGAATGAAGATTGGAATTGGGATCGCGATGATGGTTGGAAGGACCGAAATAGGGAATGGTATGATCGTGGTATGAATTGGAGAGAGTGGGACGGTGACAAAGAGATATATGTACCTCCCTATAAGCGTCACAACCCAAAAAGGTAAAGGGCTGATCCTGAAAATTTCCGCACCGAAAATATGCTTGCACGCATTCTCAACAAAGTAGAATGATCGAAGAAAGATGATGTCTCATCTCTGAACAAAACAGTAACCTTACATTCAACATCGATTAAGTAGCTGGAAGCACAAATGGGTCAAACTCGACTCATTTAAACCCAAGTCCAAAAGGAGGTTTACCGAGTGATACCATGGTCAACCTAAAGAATGAAGCTTGAAAGCATGTCTTCGTCGTGCCACGACGTTAAATAGGGAACTTTTTGGGAGGCAACCCAAGCTTTTAGTATTTAATGTTTTTGTTTGAATAATGGGTGTTAGATGTGCAGGTTGAAAATTTGAAATTTTGGAAAAGGGGCAATTATGCGAGCTCAGGTATCGTTTGACGACTCACCGAACAGGTCGGCAAGCCCGATGTCGACCACTATTTTGACCAACTAAATGGCTGGAGTTTCTGTAACATTCGGCTGACAAAAGTACCATTTGGCACAAGTGGATATCACCAACTGGCGCGCGAACTGAAGGGTCAAAAAGGCCTCAACCGTTTTAAATTCAAAATTTTCACACTGTTACACTTCATATCTAGATTATATTTTTTGCTTGTAATTTTGTGTGGGGATCAATTGCTCTGGGGAATGTTGCGCGTTTGCTTCCGAATTTGCTTGCCTAATATTTGTATCTACTTTTGAGGTTGGTGTCCCAAACTTGGATTGATTTTTTAGTAGTTTGTGATGCATGCTTGTATTTTGTTGGATATATTGCATGATTTCGTGGAGTTAGCTGATTTTTAAGTGAGGGCTACTATCGTACCATGTTTATGTTTGTGTTTAATCCTATATTTGTCACGCCCCGAGGTTACCCCCAGGACACGAACACGGGACCTAGGATCATGAGTGACCCCAAGTTAACCCTGAGCTGGCATATCATCAGCATACTAAAAGATTACTAAATAAATATATTATGTGGAAGCTTAAACAATGATAACTAAATGTGGGGAATACTCAATACGCATCTGATTATAAAAAGGACTATGAGTTTAATAACAACTGGATGATCAAACTCAAAACTAAAATTGAATCTAGTACTATGTCTAAAAAAGCCTCTAACTGACTAAAGTTGTTGGGACATGACCTCGGCTAACTCTAGTAAAACTGAAAACTGAATAAAAAGACTAAAGTGTAAAGCANCCCGAGGCTACCCCCAGGACACGAACACGGGACCTAGGATCATGAGTGACCCCAAGTTAACCCTGAGCTGGCATATCATAAGCATACTAAAAGATTACTGAATAAATATATTATGTGGAAGCTTAAACAATGATAACTAAACGTGGGGAATACCCAATACGCATCTGAATATAAAAAGGACTATGAGTTTAATAACAACTGGATGATCAAACTCAAAACTAAAATTGAATCTAGTACTATGTCTAAAAAAGCCTCTAACTGACTAAAGTTGTTGGGACATGACCCCAGCTAACTCTAGTAAAACTGAAAACTGAATAAAAAGACTAAAGTGTAAAGCATGTCTATTGTCCTAGAAATATGAGGACCGACCACTGAAGTTGTTGAACTGGAGATCGGGAACCGATCTATGCATGATCTAAATGCTGAGTACCTGAACCTATATCACGAAAAGATGTAGCGCAGAGTATGTGTTAGTACTTGGAAGGTACTGAGCATGCAGGATAGGATAAAAGTTGAACAAACATATAAGTTGAACAAAGCATAACTGATCAATAATACTATCTGAACATGCTAGGACTGAATACTGAAGTATAACCGAAAACCTGGTCAAATACACTGAAATCTGTTTGTGGCAGCTACTAATAACCGACATAAAACCACATGAGCTAAACATGGAGTCTGATGTATACACCCCATCGAGAGGACCCAATATACCTTGTCAGGGGTATAGAGGCATGACTGGCGTGATCACTAAAACTGATGCCCAATAGAGGGGACTTAACCTACGGGGCCACGCAGTTCTGGGACTGGCACCATATTTTCTTCATTTTGAGATCTAAAGTGTTACAATACTTGTTGAATTCCGTGTTTGAACTGATTAAAATTGTGGGTGTGTGTTGTTTGTATGTTGGGTCTAGTATGGGTGAAGTATGAGTAACCCGAATTGTATTGATCGGCTGAATTTCCCCAATGATAGAGCGGATGACGTCATTCTTAAGGGTGAAAGACGTTGATTGGTCAATTTTAGAAAAATCGGGGGAAGTTTGATTACCCCGGGGTCATTATGGGTATGGGTCTGGGTTGAATTGCATAGAATAGTGGGTTAATTTCATTATTGTGGGCTGTGGGTTGAAAATTAAAGGGTGGGGTCAAAATCTGGCATAAGGTATCAGTCGGCGAGCTTAGTCAAGCTCGCCGAATGGCTCGGCGGTTTGCCAGGTGACTCTTGGATTGCCTTTGTATTTTTCATTTTTATGAGTTTATTCTCTAACATTCGGCGATATGCCTAAGCTCGTTGAATGTCTATTTGATTGCCCTTTCTCAACCACAATTTTAGGAAATATTCTGTAACTTTCGGCAAGCTACTTTTAGTTCACCAAATGGTGTCGGTGAATCACCAAAAGGCCCTGTACACCACCGACTTGTGCTGTATCTGAGCAATTTTATTCTATAACTTTTGACGAACCCGATTTGGTTCGCAGAATGGGTTCGGTGACTCGCCAAACTTGTCGGCGAGTTTTCCTGTAGATTTTATACTTTGATATTTTTTTGGAACTATTTCTAATGTATTGGTTTATTCTATGTTGTTTTGCAGGTATGGCCAGACCTGAGGTTCCATGGAGAAATCAACCACCAACGAAGAGAGCACAGGGAATAGTAATAAACGATGGTGCTGCTCCCTCATGAGCTACACAGGCCAAACTTCCTCCGACATGGGGAAAGAGCACAGGCAAGGGTAAGGGACTTTCTGAGCCAAGTCCAACGGAGGCTAGCTCTGATAGTATGGGTATCTACGACACCCATCTCACCACTTCAAAGTCTGACGGTGAGGTCAACTCGGGATCTAGATTCCCAGTCTGCGTATCCGAGCTGAAAGATGACCATACCTTACTAAGGAGGAGAGTTGAGTTGCGCTCTAAAGCACTTTATGATCCGGCCAGGATATTGGTGACTCCTATACCTCCCCTACCTCCAGCACAAACGGTTAAGCAGGTACCTCCGGTGCCCCAGTACAAGTACCTCCACCTCGGTCATTGAACAAATTAAAGGTTGTCGGATTAAGGACTATCTTAGAAGAGAAGATGTTGTCTATAGATGGAGTAGTGGACAGGTGCCCTGAAATGTGGAACACCATCAAGTTCCAAAATTTTCAGATCTTTATATGGCCCTGAGGCGCATACATACCTTCCTGGGTCTGAGAATTTTTTATTGAGTTTGGGCAGTTGGTGCCAAAGGGGAAGAAAAAGACCAGCTAGTTCGCACCGGTTGACAATGTGGTGGTGCGTGGTAGAAAGGGCAAATGTAGTAGCACCAACATAAATAAGTTGTTGGGATGCACTATGAATGTCTTCCATGTTTTGGTAGATCAGATACAAAAAAAGACCCTGGATGATTTTAAAAGGTGGTTGGTTCCTCTTATCTCCGACATCAGACCGTCATGGATCGAGCCGGGAGTTGAGATATAGAAGAAGGAATTTAATGTGGATGTTCGGTATTGGTTCGATTTTATTAGCAGCACCTTGATGCCTTCATAGAACGAGTTTATACTCCGGCATCCTAAAGTTGTTTTGTTGGGGTGCATCATTTACCGGGATAGATTAAATCTCAGGCTGATTATTGAGCAAAAGATGGCCATAAGGCCCAAATAGAGTCAGACCTCACTGCATTTCCCGATGTTGATCATAAAGCTCTATCGGCATGCCCGAGTGCCATTGGTGTAGAAGACGAATATGCAAGTGACTCCCACTTTCTCTATGAGCATCCGAATGATCTATGTCGAGTACATTAGAGATGAGGCTGAGAGGAGGAGAGCTGCACCGATGAGAACTTCCCCAATTGTTGACGTGGAGATGCTACAGGAAAACACCGCCCCTCCTACTCAGGCTGGTGAGCCTTCAGGTACCCTTGGCACTTCTACTACTATCCCTTCTAGATCTGCTGCTGTTGCTACTTCTATTGATGTTATTGCTGCTTCTCGTTCCCCATTGACCCAGGCTATACTGTTCAAGATGGGCCATCTGGCCCAATCTGCTGATGTATGTGCCTCTCGGGTAGAGGTTATTTTTCCTGGCATGACTGACAGAGCCATTATTGCTGCCTTAGCTCCTATTTGGGCTGAGTTGAGAGAGTATCGAGAGCTAATTAGCGCACATGGCTTGTCATTAGACGCCCTCATGGTTAGAGTGGAGGCATGTGAGCACAGTGGGCGCCAATCTGATGATGTGATGGCTTTGAGAGTCGATGTTGCTAGCTTGAGATGTGATGTGGATGAGCTTAAATCCATGGATCTGTCTACATTTTTTGGCAGGTGGACCTCCTAAGGGCCCGAGTACAGAGTTGCT
The DNA here is from genome assembly GCF_019186545.1 of Solanum stenotomum. NCBI lineage: Eukaryota > Viridiplantae > Streptophyta > Magnoliopsida > Solanales > Solanaceae > Solanum > Solanum stenotomum. The sequence goes on along the minus strand of NC_064282.1, from coordinate 66,484,918 downwards.
AACCATTTCTGAGATCCTTCCGGCTACTACGACCGTAGATGTTGTTGTGGTTGATGAGGATGCCAAGATTGATGAGAAGGAGTTTGGTAAATGAGATGCAGCAGTATGTGATGACCTAGAGGGTGCGATGGTGTGGACAACTATGGAGGCCTCTCTTCGGGATACATCAATGGTGAGCTCTAGTGGAGCAAAGGATGGAGCTGAGTCGGGCACTGATGCCTAGATTGAGGGAGTCACGTATATGCAGATTTCACCTCAGACTTAGCCTGACAGGGGGATCTTGACTCTATTTAGTTTTATTTTGAGACTATTCATTTCTTTTACATTGAGGACAATTGTTAGTTTTGTTTGGTGAGGTGAGATATCTTCATACCTGCCCCTTTAAGGTTGTTTTTGTGATTTTTTTTATATTTGATAGTCAGTTATGCTTACTTTGTGTGATTATGGCTTGTTATTGTTTTTAATGTGAATGTTGGTTGGTTTTTTATCCAAATTTAAAATTCCACCTCTTGTTGTTTGTGAATGTGGTTCTTCTCTTGCATATTTGAGTATCAGTTGCGATCAATACCGATGACTTGAATAGTCTCTTGATTGAACAATATGTTTGTGCAATCCCAATGAGGCAAATTTGAGATGCATAAGTCATGTGTGAACTCTTAGCATCTCATTGTGACTAGTCGGTTGTTGAAATGAATCTTGTGATGATCGTTGCACTCGAGCTAAAATTGTAAAACCTTGATTGACGATTGTGTTGAATGCCATGTGTGGTGAGATTGTCTTGAAATATGTGATTGGTAATACCTAGCTAGAACTTGCCCCATTAGTCCAATTGACTAATGTAGGCGAATGATAGAGATGATCTTAGGCAAAAATTTTGGAGAGTGAACAACCTTGCTAGTATACCACTTTGTGACCACCTGGTGAGAGTGTGAACCTAGCTTGGCACTATTTGAGCCTAACCTTTTCTTGGATGAAGCATGAACTCTTTTAATCTCTTCTTTCCATCACCTAAAACCTTCATGACGCGCTGGTCTATTTGAATAGCCAACTTAAGCCAAAAGCCTAAGTAGGGGTGGTGAAAAAAGAGGAAAGTCACGAAGTTTGTGAAATTTTGCCGTTGATGGATTGTGTTGAAAAAGATGGAACCCTTGTATATAAAAAAAAAGAGAGAAGAAAAATATTGTAAAAGAAATAGAATGTTTCAATAAAGTTTGTGCAATGGACAAAAGAAATGGGGTATCCAATGAATCATGCTTAAAATAACATACGGTGGATTGTGAAAATCAACAAGAGTGAAAGACTAGGAGAAAAAGTGAAATGCAAGCCATGCTTCATGAAGGTAGAAGTCACTAAGCCAAAATGATCATACCTTTACCCTCAGCCCTGTTACAAGCCTTGAAAGACCTTCGTGATCTTGATTGATCTTAATGTCATGTAGATTGGAAAATACGGGCAAGCCTATGGGTAGAACCATGCATGTAATTATCTTTGAGAGTGTGAGAGTTGCTTTTGATTCCTTAATTCTAAAAATTTGATGAGCTTTGTGTGAGCATGGAATCATTCATAATGTGAGGGCATTTAAATACTTTTGTTGAGCTTGAATTTGCATTTGAAGCAAGCATTGTGAACTTGAGTTCTATTTGATGATGGCTAGTCATAGTTTGAAACTTGTAGTGCACAATTGAACATTGCATAGGAAGATTGAACCTCTTATGTCCATTCATGTTGAGTCTTGAGTAGCATTATTTGTAGACATCTCTGTTGTACTGATTGATCTTGTGTTTTACTTGAGGAAAAGCAAAAGTTTAAGTTGAGGGTGTTGATGAGTCGGGGATTTCGACTCATTTAAGTCTTAATATCTAGAGGTTTAGTGTCCTCAATGCCTATTATGTGCTCTTAACTGATGTTTAAATGCGAATTTGCAGCAATGAAGGCAAAAGAGCAAGGCAAGGACATTATCGGGAAAAAAGGAGCGAAAAAACTCAAAAAGTTGAAGAAAAACAAGTTTGATTTTCACCAAAGCCACTCGGCGAATTTGCCAAAAGTTCCAGCAGCCAGCCCATGGACAAAGCCAACTCGGCGACAAAAAGGGTAATTTGGCAAAGCGCCGACTGGATCGGCAATAGAAGTTCTGATTCCCTAAACTCACAGAAGTAAAGTGTAGAAAATCCAAGCCAATAAGGCGATGGAAAGGAGCACTCAGGGAGTCACCGACTTGGTCGGTGAAGCTCATCTAACTCCGTCGAGTGGCTCCATAACTGAAAATCTGGAAGCGTATACATGCAATTTTAAAAAGAGATTTCCACAGTTCTAAAGTCTTAGAGAGTTCCCACGTTAGATTTTTTATCCCTAACACTGTTCTTTAAGTTTTTGAGTAGAGATTTAGGGTTTATTTTGATTTTGAATTCAATTCAAGCATTTTGAAGACTTGTAGATTAATTACCCAAGCTGATGGAAAACATAGTTGGTAATTATTTCTTGCTCTTTATTATGTGTGGCTAAAACCCTCATTCTTAGGGGTGTGATTATGTGATTGAATGCTTCAATTAGCTTATGGGTGTTAGTATTTACTGATTTTAGTGTTGATTTGAAGTGGGTTCAATTAGTAGTTGAGTATTAATTGATGAATTGTAGTTGCAAATGCAATTCTAGCCCAGTATTCTAAGCTTGCTTGAGAAAGAGGTTTTAGAGTTAAAACTATTAATTGATGATTTTAGTAATTGGGTTATTGTAGATTTAGCTTGAGAAAGTGGGTCTAAACTCAATCTTACCAATCTAGCTTGAAAGAGTAGATTAATTGAGGTATTGGGTTGTTTATCTTTGTTAATCTTATCGAGGTTCGAGAGAACTCGCTCGATTTGTAATAGTTGATTAAGAAATGACTATTATACCTAAAGTCTAGCCTACCCACTAAGATTCAATGATTTTTAGTAAGTAAAAACACCCATATAGCGAAATTGGCATTCAATCGATCACACTCCCAAGGATCCCTCTCTACTTGATTACCCCCCGTGTGTTCGTAGTTGTTAATTGTTCACTTTGATCCCTCCAATTGACAGTAATTGTCAAACCCCTACCATTTACTTTAACCACTTCGAAAATGTCTACTTCTACAAAAGATTAGAACAATATTTCACTTCGTAATTGAATTATTTACCGTATCACTCCCTATGGGATCGACCCCAACTCTTCGTTGGGTTTATACTTGATCACGACCGCCTACACTTAGAATCGAATGAAGTGTAGTTGAGCTTTATCACTAGGGCATGCCCTAGCAACTCAATTCATTAGAGGCTTTTCAGACATAGTAGTAGATTCAGATCGATTTGTTACATGTTGGGTCAGTCAACATTAAACTCATAGTTTATTTCACTTATATTCAAACTATTTGGATTTTCCCCATCTTCAAATATTCACTGTTTTATTTTCCGCATAGTATATGTTTTACTCAATAACTTTTATATAATGCTTGATATATGTCAGACTCGGGGTTAGCTTAGGGTCACTCGTGATCCTAGGTCCTGTGTTACGTCTAGGGTGTAGCCTCGGGGAGTGACAAAGGTTGAGATTTGTATCTCCTGAATTTTTGAAATGTATGAATAGGTGAATATGGATCCGTTCACCCGCCATGTGAACCATATACTATTATATGATTTTAATAGATGCATCTATGTTATGGTCACATGTGCTTTGGTATAAACTTGCAATTTAATTTTTGCAAGGGTGTTTGCTCGAATTGTTAAATCAAGAGCACACTACAAATCATAAAATTATAAAATTATGTTAATGATGCTGATTTATATCCAAGTGGTTTAAGCAGAAATTATATGACTCCAATTATAGTTAACCCATTGGTTATGAGTACAAGACTCCCAAAAAATATTTGTATGAAATGTTTTGTTTAAAATGTAGCAGCACTTGTACATATCAAGCCAACAAGATTCTCCTATCAAAATAGGTTCAGGGTCAAGAACCAAGTAATTCTCATCTAGAAATTTAAATCTGTAGTATATATTCAATTGCACCACCACTACGCAATGCACAAAGATGAGCCCCCAAATAAGGTTGGGTGAATGTTAGATTCTCTAACATTTGGGGGAGGGATGATAAGCAACTGAAAAATATTTTATACATAATGAATTATCATTAGTATGATCCTCTATGAAAAATAATTCAAGTCAATTATCAGACGCATTTGCTGACCCCATGTTAAAAATTAGTTGCAATGCTTCAATGGAAAGTCCTTGAAGGACATAATTTATGACATGCCTGAAGCATGATAGATATATCGATTCGAAAGATAAAACTTGTTGAAGAAGAAGAGGGAAAATGATCAAGATGATCATAATAATGAGGCAAGTGTTTTTGAAAAATTATCATGACATAATACTTTATAAAATCTTGGCAAAGGTTTAGGTACCCGAAAATGATGAGAGATAAACAGAGCTTGACAAGTTATGTCATATTAGAATCGATATCAGATAACCATCAACGATGTCTTTAATATAATGTAGCGCAAATTATAAATGGTGACGAGGATCGTGAATTCAACTTTGTCAAATAGTATCGACAGATAAATGATTGGCCAAAGAAAATACACAATTTAAGTATATTTTAATTTACTTGAAAAAGTAATGTTTTGAATATAATATCAGTGGGGTACAAATAGATTATTGTTCAACGAGTAAAATTGTAAGATATAAATTACGGCTTGTTCCACGGGGGTACAAAAAAAATTTGCAAAAGTTCTGACATTATTATATGGAGATATGTTCTCCTGTGGTGGATGCGATGAGATTTCTCCAATCTGACAATATATGAAAAACTCGAATACATATAATAAATTATTTTCATGTCTAGCTAGACAGGTAAAGTCCTTGAAGGGTTTAAAAGATTTCAAAATGATCCTATTGAGTACCCAATAATGGTGAGATCGCTTAACATAAAGAAAGATCTATTTCGATCTCTTTAAAATGATTAGAAAGTACTATGTCATAGTGCAATTGGTGAAGTTATGTATCTTGTTATTACTACTCATGGTATAGTAATTTTATTAATGTGAATGCACAATATAACATTACTCATATCAATAGAGCTATCAGAGTGAATCAAAATTGATTTATAAATTTGTTTATTCTAACAAATTTTTTCAAGGTTTATTGGTTATGAAACTATAGGAAATCATTTGATTTATACAAGTTTGATCTCAAGAGATATATATGTTTTCATGTGGAAATACTTCCATATCATATTATTCAACAAGACAGTCAATTTTATTACATGAAACCCTCTGTCACTTGACTACTGCTATAAACAAATCGAATGAGCAATTTGTCTACGCTGACGAGGTCACAAACTAAGTGATTGTCAATGATGCATTTGGCTGAACTCAACATATCCAAGAGACAAGAAAATGATATATCAGAATAAACTCAAAGATGCAACATCTTCATGAATGTGATTCGGTTACAAAGACACAATCAATAGCAATATTTGAAAAGCTAAATATAAGATTGAGAGGTGTCCTTTACAAAAATTAAGTAATGTTTTAATTGGGGGTAAAATATGTGTTGCGCTCTTTTTTTCTTAACTGAGGTTTTGTCCCACTGGATTTTCCTGGTAAGGTTTTTAATGAGGCAGTTTTCAATATGTATTACTAGGTATGTGCTCTTTTTCCTTCAATGGATCTTTTTTCCCATAGGATTTTTCCTAGTAAGGTTTTAACGAGGCACATTATCTATGGATGAACTCCAATGAGTGGTAAATATACCATATTGTGGATGTCCATTACACAATGTTTCGGACAAGCTTGAAATCAAGAAGGCAACATGTAAATAGCTTGAGCAGAGAGGTTTCAAAATAGCTCAAACAAGTAGTTTGCTGAAAATCCTTCTAGTAGCTTCCTCAGGCGTGCAACCACGAATGGTTATATTGATATACAACAAATTTGTTAAAGTGATAATACAACAGATTTATTCATCAAATTCATATCAACTTTGACTCTTGAGAAAATAGCATACAAGAATGGCATATGAAGAATAAACAACTGAATTGCGGTCTTTGTCAAGGGAGTAGAACACACTACACACTTTTGTTTCTTCTCAACCAAGATTTTGTCCTACTAGATTTTATGATAAAGTTTTAATAAAGTAACAAAGAATATGTACTACATATAGTACATTTTCTTAGAAATTTTTTTACATAGACATCCAAAGGGAAGTGTTGTAAATAATATATTTGTAGATGCCATGTGATGGGCCCCACTTTTGCTACCGTAGAAGTATGACTTCTCCAAGTCATATTATGCCTATATATAAGACATTACCACAACAATACAACACTCAAAAGAGGGGATTATTTTCCATATTACTACTTTATGTATTCCTCTTTCTTTCTCTTTCCGTTTGATTTTAATTTTATCTTTATTTTATAACAAAATTGAGATTTGCAGCATTTTCTTGAGATGTCTTTCTTTTTGCCACTTGTAGCAATACTACGACTTCCTTGGCAAATTCATAAGGGCGTCTCTAATCTTACTCTCTATTTTACTCTCCAAATATAGAGTTTTCTATTTTTTTAGACAACCAACTCCAATTTAATTTTCTATTCGGCAAAGGGCCAAATATACCCATGTACTATTGGAAATAGTTTAAATATACTCCTCGTTATACTTTCAGGCTAAATATGCCCCTCCCGTTATACTTTCAGGCTAAATATACCTTTAAAACTAACAAAGAACACATGCACAGATGAGATTAAAAGAACTATAAATTTAAAATAAATTCAATTAAGATATAACCCAATCTAATTTATAATGTAGACCTACCTAATTCATCTCAAACATAAAAAAGAGCCCTAAAACGCATCTTCTTCTCTGTCTAGCAAAGGAAAGGAGCATTGCAAACTAGAACCTCTACTTCAAAAGAAAGTGTTGTTTGATGAAGTTGAGTCATCCAGTGAGCGCTCACTAAACACCTTGTTACCATGTACAATAATTCCTGGTAAAAATTGTTTCTGAAGTTAACCATTTTCGAAAGAGGAACATTGTATGTCTCGTGTTGTTCTTTCTTAAATGATTTGTCATTTGACAGAGGTGGTTATGGAAAGATATCTGAAGTTCAACCTTCAATTTGGCTAAACTATAAGTTTCAATTTCTTAACGACTCAGCATGCTAATTTCTTACTGTTGAATTGTAAAACAACATCAATTTAAGTTTATCATCAAGATTCTTGCCTCTGCACATGCTCATGAGCTGCCGCAATTTGACCTTGAAGTTGGACTGACAAATTATTCTGCTACATACCTCTTTGACTAGATGTCTCTTTAGTTGCTGGAGAGAACTTAATCGTGCATTAGGTTTCTTTGTTTGAAAGATAAATTGAGTAGATCAATGTTATAGATTAGGTCGAATAATATTATTAGATTTCTTTGTTTGAAAGATAACTTGGGTGGGTCAATGTTATAGATTAGGTCGGGTTATATTATTGGGGCGGGGCGAGTTATATCCGAATTAAATTTATTTTAAATTGAATAGTTCTTTTAATCCTAGTCATCCACATGTCCTCTGTTAGTTATAAGGGTATATTTAGCCCGAAAATATAACGGGAGGGGTATATTTAGCTCGAAAGTATAACGAGGGGTATATGTAAACTATTTTCAATAGTGCAAGGGTATATTTGGCCCTTTTCCGTTCTCTGTTTTACTCTCTAAAAAAGACTTTTCTTTTCTCTCCTTAATATTATATTATTATTATTTTTATTTTGTTATTTCAAACCTAAATCATTTCTTTCTTTCTTTTTTCCTTTTGAAATAATCACTCTATATACTTTTCATGTAATATAAAATTTTATTTTTTTCAATTCTTTTTTAATATAAAATTATATTTTATTCTAAATTTCTAAATGACATAAATTGCAAACAAATATAATATATACATATTAATGGACAATTCAAATAAAAATGAAATCATCAATGAAATACAATTACATAATCATTACACAAATATTTAACTTTCAAGATTATTACGTTGCTCCCATAAATGCTCTATGAAGTTCAAAATGAGCATTTATGTGCATTCTTGTAGTTAAATTATTATGTTATGTATTGTATATTAAAATTAAAATTTTCATCTTATCATTTAAATTTTGTGCATTCTTCATAGTGAAAAAATAATAATAATTTTAAATTATACCACTTGAAGTGCTTTTTAAAAAATGAAATATTATTAATTTGAAATAAAAGTAGTATATATTAAACAATCTATTTTTTAAATTCTTATAAATAACGAATATTAGAGGTTTAATTAATGGTCTTACATGATTTATAATATATTAAATATAAATATTATATAATACAAATAATAACAAAATAATCAAAAGGTGAAATAGAGAGTATGAATAGTAGTCCCCAAATTTGGATAACTATTATTCAACTCTTTATATATGAAGAATAAAGAGTAAAATTGAGGGTAGTTGGAGAGGCCATTCTCTATTTTACTCTCCAAATACAGAGAATAAGGAGCAAAATAGAGGTCAGTTGGAGATGGTCTAAAGACTGATGCAAAAGTGCGTCTGTAGTTTTTCCAACAAAAATAAAAAAAATTGATAAGATAAACAAACTAGGTCCATAAACAACTACCCATCTATCTATATCTATATATCTATACTAGCTTTTTACTACCTTAAAAGCATGAACTCCCAAACATGAATGTTGAATTACTATAATACCCTCAATTGAAAATACTCAATTTATTTTATTTATTTTATTTAATTAATTATATTATATTATATTAAAAGTACATACATTTTTTACACTAAAAGATTGTGACTTTTCCGATGAGTTGTTACATTTTCAAAGGATTGTGACTTTTTCAAAGGGTTGTGACTTTACAAAAGAGTTGTGCCTTATCTGATGAGTTGTGACTATTTCAAAGGGTTGTGACTTTTCTGATGAGCAGTGACTTTTTTGAAGGGTTGTGACTTTTCTGATAAGGCACAATAAGTACCTATTCATAGTACTATTTGTTAGATATAAATAAAGNNGTTGAATTACTATAATACCCTCAATTGAAAATACTCTATTTATTTTATTTATTTTATTATATTATATTATATTAAAAGTACATACATTTTTTACACTAAAACATTGTGACTTTTCCGATGAGTTGTTACATTTCCAAAGGATTGTGACTTTTTCAAAGGGTTGTGACTTTACAAAAGAGTTGTGCCTTATCTGATGAGTTGTGACTATTTCAAAGGGTTGTGACTTTTCTGATGAGCAGTGACTTTTTTGAAGGGTTGTGACTTTTCTGATAAGGCACAATAAGTACCTATTCATAGTACTATTTGTTAGCTATAAATAAAGGGGTTTCCTCTCACTTTTAAACTACGATTTTTGTAAGATTTTCTACTCTTCTTCTTCTTAAAATATCCAAGTGTTATTTGCAACAGTTTATTAAGTTCAAAACTCAATGAAATTGGAGGTACCACATAAGAAAGTGTTGGTGAACAAATTGTAACAAATCATTCATCAATTCACAATTGTATTTTCCTCTTACGATTTTCATCACACAAATACTTCAATATTATTCATATCATTTTAGAAAATTAATAGCCTTTTAATTGACCTACTTATTTTATTTATTAAAAAATACTAATTACCTACGAATCACAACAATTTCTACCTTCATGTTTCTTCGGTCATAAATCACAACCATTCACTCCTTATAAATTTTTGGTGATCTCTTTTCTGTAACACTTTAAGATCATTTAAAATTTTCATATGATTCATCCCCAATCCATTGATATGTTTCGCCAAAGTTCTTAGCATTGGAATTTAGATATTGTCTTTCTATTAAAGAAGAAAAGAAGAGAACAAAGAAATGTGCAATTATCTATGAACTTTGCTTCACAGAAAACTTCTATGTATAGTGCGCGGAAATTTTCATTTCTTTTTCTTGTTTTGTTTCTTTAATTAATTTCTTTTGTATTTTAATTCGAGATAGAAGTTAATAATTAATGTTAACATAATGAGTGAACAATGACGCATGCACACATTGTAGATTATTTTTTCTAATAAAATAAATAAATCAAGTTGTGGGAGAAACAATAATAATAATAAAAAAATACGAAAAAAGCACATGACTAGGGTAAAATATTTCTTCTTTGTTTTTCCTTTTTTTTATTCTTTTAACCTCACATGAAGGAGTTTCTTCCTAATTTTGGAACACTAAGGTTAATATAGCATGAACATATATTTTTGTCTTCCTTCTTCATTGGCTATGAATTTTTCAATATATTTTTTGGAGAAAGTAAAGTGTTGATGGCAAGAGATTTCAATCAAATTGAACACTAGAGTAAATATATCATGAACATATATTTTCGTCTTCCTTCTTCATTGGCTATGAATTGTTTCATATATTTATTCTTTTTTATATATATATTGTGTTGACTTTTTTTAAGTATGAATTTTCTATTATTTGTGTTCATTTTGATCTAAGAAAATGATATGTCACAAGATACACTCCTTGCAAGCTATATAAAAATAGATAAGAAAATAGTGATTGATCACAAAATGATCTTAAATTAAATTAAAGATTCTATTAATAAATAATTTAAATTTTATTCATCAATTAATTTTTTTATTGAAAAAGTTTAATGTTTTATATCATGATAAAACTTCTATAAGATATTAGATACTCTCATTAGACAATAACTATATGAAATGTATGTTGCATAAAAAAAGATAGGACTACAATTCCACAAAGATATGGTAGAAACTTAAAGAGATAAAATATTTTTCACTATAGGTGATGTAGTTCATATATTAATATTAAATTACACTACTGAAATAGATATATCTAAAAGAAAAATCAATCAACATAAATATTTGACATACACTCAATTCTCTATTTAACCATCATTCGCTAAAAGAACATTTCACTGTAACAACCTAATTTTTTAGAACTAATTTTTTATGTTATATATTTTTTCTCTATAATATTCTACTTATAACAGTGTTGAAATTTTCTATAGAAGTACACTTTTGGTAAAATTACATCTCTATGATAGTCTTACTCAAATATTAGTTGAGTAATAATATTTTAAAAAGATATATTACGTATAAAGATAAAATATTGCACTATTTATGGTAATATTTATTAGTGTCATGCACAATAAAGTATTAATATTTAAGAGAAAAATTGTACTTAAATGGTGTCCATCTTTTATAGTCATAACTAGGGGTGTTCACGGTTTGGTTTGGGTCGGTTATTGTTCAAAACCAAAACCAAACCAACTTAATCGGTTTTAAAATTATCAAAACCAAACCAAACCAAATATAATATACATTTATCGGTTTGGTTGTTTTCGGTTTTGGTTCGGTTTGGTTCGATTTTTCGGTTATAAACCATACATAAAAATAAAGGAAACAATTCATTCAAAACGTGAAAAAAGTGACAACAATCCATTTAAACAAAAAAATAGTTAGAATGACTGGCATTACAGAACTTTCGATCATTGAATTTACTGAATAAAACTTCAAAATTCACTATTTTGGCATAGAAGGAAGAGACAATGACATTTTCAGTCCCACAAAGAATTTCCATTGACACTCATATACATGAAACCAATAAGAAAAATGTTCTCACCTTAGACATTTTTTCTTTCATAAGTAAATTATAAATAAATTTTGATGAAACATATATAAAATCTTTAAAATTGTTTATGAATATAATATATTATGTATGTATAATAATAAAATTTATGTATATAACTTATCGGTTCGATTCGGTTATTTCTTCGATTTTTTTCAAACAAAACCATAACCAAACCAAATACTATCGGTTCTTAACAATCTAAAACCAAATCAAACCAAAACCCAAATTAAATCGATTCATTTAATCGGCTTGGTTTGGTTTTTCGGTTTGGATCAGTTTTTATCCAAACCATGAACACCCCTAGTCATAACCTCAAGTGGAAAGGCTATTGGTGACATTTTTTCTATTGATATTATTTTTCTATTTTGCTGATTAAGTTTGTTTACAAAATTCAGTAAAGTAAAAAAAAATACTAAAAAAATGTCGCTTTCTCACCATATTTAAATTTTGAATGTATTTTGAAATGTTTCAATGAAATCTGATAATTTTGGTCACAAAAATAATCAACTTTATGACAATCTATATTAATCATTCAAAAGTACTTGACCATTGTTCTTTCAATTTATAATTATTTACTAAAAAGCTTTAAATTAGTCATATAAATTCTATTTTACAACATCATATACTATATAATATGATACACACGTACAACGCACGTACCATAAAACTAGTATGCACAAATATCTGTAATAATTTGGCAGTAGGGTATGGATAAGTGTACAAATAAATTAGGAGAATTAAGGTGCATCCGAGTCCGAGAGAATGGGGGTTAGCGATAACTTTGAGCCTAAAGTGTATCTAGGAACATAATACAGAGTATATTTCTGGCATATTGAAACAGTCACTTCGCTTAACCCTTGAAAAAACCAAAAACGTTTTGTCTCATAATGAACATACTAATCAATTTTGCCCTAAAATCAAAAAGATAAATAGAGGACACTCGACTCAAACGGGCTTCCCACATTTTGCTGCATGATAGCTTTGATGATATACCTCAAGTCTTGCAATCTCCCAAGTAGAAAGCTAAAAGGCTTTACCATAGATATCGAAAGGTCTTTTCTTTTTTTGAAGGGCTTGACTTTTTCCATTAATAAGTCAGAGTCGCTGTTTCATGACATCAGAAACAATTGCACCATTAACGAGTTTTATCAAACTGCCCCTCTTCAAAGGGAAACTTACCAACAACAGTTGCCAATTAACAGTCCATATTGTCTGAATTTCATTTCAGCAATAATCTCAGCATGTTACACCACCATATAACAGAATTTAACAGCATTAAATGAAGAGATAATTTTGCTCTAACGGGATAATTGAGCACGAATCAAAAACTAAATAAAAAATTAACTTATACTCGTAAGTCATAACCTAAGGTTGCTACTCTACCACATTTTGTGCAACTGAATAAAAGTTCGCCACCGCCAACACAAGTAAAAAACAGGGAAAATCTGTAGAACAAGTTTGAGCATAGTAAACACATTTTACAGGACCTAAATTGACTCAATGACCAAAATTTACAGGACCCCTCGTTTGTGGACGGAGAGTCGGAGGGGCACAAAAAAATCAAAACATAAATGAAGAAGACATAATATGTCCAAACCTGCGGAGAGGAAAAATATGTCTCTAAGCTTCACCTTTATAATAAGCACGGTATGACAAATTTTTACCTCACAATAAAACAAGGAAAATCCAGACGAACATAATAATAGATGCAACTGTTCCACCAAATAGAAAATACTGTAGAATGGTTCTCCTCCTCCTGGGACTTAGGATCCTGAAGTAGTGTGAAATCACCTCTGAGATAGCCTCACCATCAAGGAAATAAACCTGGAGAAGAAGTAGAGGTAATCATAAAAACATGAATGGCATAAAAGTTGCAGCGACTGTTGTCCACTGTTTTAGGATTGAATACATATTATGACACAATAATAACAAATAAGAAGCATCCAAAAGATAATGGTAATCTGCAATAGATTGCTAAATGTGGAAAAATGTGTCAACAACCTGACTTTACAACGACGTGTATTCAAGTATCATCTAATGACAGATAAAACTACATAATCACCTTTCGATCAGCAAAAACAGATATCTAGAAGTACTAATAAGAACTCATTAATTGCTCTGAAGGGGGCAAGAGACAAGACTGCTGAACATGAAGTAACAACTGTAAATAGCCAAGGAAAGCCCTAGAATGAGGTTTCTTTCTTCAGAAAAGTCCTAGAACAAAGCTCACTAGGGTCTCAATATAATGAAACAGACACATCGATGTTTCCAAATTGTCCTACACTTTCTCTCATCTCTTTTGTCGTGTAGGAAGATGCCCATAGAATAATTTTATGAAGTGTCTCAAATTTATTACCACATCTAAATCACATTTTAAGTTCAACCAGGTTCTTCTCCTGGCTTCCAGATTTGTATGGACACATTTACTTTTGGTGCAGTTTCCTTGTGATCTCTCTAAGCCATTTACATGGACTTTTCGGGCTCGACATATGTCATACTGGAAATGCATACCCTTTAAAATTTCTAGCAAGTCATTTATATACGCATTTAGGTACCTAATCCATGTCTATGGACAAATAAGTGTCTGACCAACATAGAATCTAATGCATTGTCTGGTATACTTCAAGCAGGAATGGCCCACTTTAACCAAAAGCATTGACCTCAACCTAGTAAAGTTTTGCAGATGTGATGTCATCTTATTTGCCACCCCCAATAGATATTACATTAATGAGAGCAGAAAGCAGGTCTAGTAAATGCATGGGGTAATCATTGCCGTTTTACTTATTTCACAACTCTGTTAAAGTTTTAGTGTCACAAATATGCCTCTCCTTTTCCCCAAATGAGAGCAATTTAGTCTTCCAGCAGTGAGCTCTTTCAATGAAACAAGTCAGAAAATTTATTGAAGCACATATACAAATTTATGCTAATGTTGCATATCTCTCTAGGGGATTTGAGCAGATAGTGGGTGTTTTTATTTTTATTTTTATTTTTTTTTTGAGAGAGGAAAAAAGTAAAAAAAAACAGATAGCAGGTGTTTTGGTTTTTGGGCTTCTAGAGTTTATACATCTTAATAATGCCATAATGAGGTTCAAGCTAAGTTGCTCGGACTCTTCACTTTTGGTGCTGCACCCGTATCGACACGACATGGGTTTGGGTTTGGGTTTGGGTGTGGGTGTGGGTGTGGGTGTGGGTGTGGGTGTGGGTGTGGGTGTGGGTGTGGGATCCATGTCCAATTTGGTCAACCAATTTTGGGTACTTTGACCAAAATCGATAGAGAAAGTCCGGACAGTTTTAATGATTTCTATAATCAATACAAAAGCCAAGGTGAACTTGAAGAAAATGGAATACCTTTTATTTAGAAATTTCTATGTCACTCTTTTCTTTTAATCTCCTTCCAAGATTCTCCTCAAGTTCTCCACATAATTTCTCATAATTTAGGTTTCATAACTCTATTTTTAGTTATTTTAATAATATTTAGGAAAATCCCCGCACCCATATTCATACATGGATCCATTTCCCCGAATCTTAAAAATTAGATCATGAAGGATCCGACCTCTAGATCCACACTCGTATCAGACACCCACACCCAGTCACGGATCTAGGAAGAGGTGTGGGGGTGCCACGCCACCCTCGAACTTCGATGGAAACTCTATATATACATAGGTATATATATAATTATAAAGCGTGCTACCCACAGAACAAAACTGGCTTGTGGTGCCATGGTAGGAGAGCAACTTTAGAAGGCTGATGTTGCGGGTTCAAATCCCATTTGTACCTATTTTTTTGAGAAATTTGCTGCAAACATTTTTTAAGAAAAAAAAGGCTCCAAGCACCTTTTTTTAAGGAAAAACAGCTGGCACAATTTTTATTTTTATTTTTTTATAATTGTTATTGACTTAAATTAAATTAATTACATTATTACTCCTTTGACTTTTCTTTTATTTGATTATATACTCAATAAAAGTGTAATATCTTATTATTTACATTTTATTGATTGATTTATGATATATATCGAAAAGATGAATAATTTAATCAAATATAAAATTAATTTAATCGATAAGTCTATTTGGCACCCACGGACTCTAAATCATGGATCCGCCGCTGCCCACACCTGAGTCCGAGCAACTTAGGGTTCAAGCTTTGATAAAGACATGTCTGTGTATGTTTATCATGTAGACTAGAATGTTATGGCCGAGTGTTTAGTCCAAATGGTTGTTGTAACACCTCGCAACTCCACTCTTAGAGTCTGAATCATTCGTCGTAAGTATATAAGCTTGAACCAGGTGATGTCCTACATGTTCATGTGTGTTAAGATCTTTTACCAAGCGTAGGAAGTGTATAGGATGTGGTTTAGGGTCATAAGGGACCTCCTAAGTCGAGTTCAAAGCCTACCTACCGACTAAGGTTTTTCGCATTTGTTCATGCAAGGGTCAACTTTAAACGACCATATCTTTCAACATATAAAGAATTAAGTGGCCCATGACATATCAAATTAAAGATCTATGAGTCTTCCTTCCAGCGCCACCAAGTTTGATCAATAGGAGTATGGAGTAAAGAGTTATGAACATTTTACAAGACACTCCCAGCAGAGTTTTCAGAGCCTGACTACTATGATCCCCATTTTAGGGTCGTAAATTGAAGTACGGACCATAAAAGGAGCTCTTATAATCAAACTTCAGAAACCAATTTTTTGGCCTGATTTTCACAGACCCAACTATGGGCTGTAATTTGGGCGCATAGAATGAAATCCTGAACCTGGTTTTTGGTCTGAATTTCGCATATACAAATCAGGGGCCGTAGATCAAACCACGGGCCATAGTTAGGCCGCATGGAATGAACTTCTAAGAACACAATTTTGGCCTAGATTCCACAGATGGAAGTAGTAAATGAAGTGGTATTATAAATCAAAAAGAAGACAGACATGAACAATAAAATTGGAGTTCAATCCAAGTACTCAGATAGTAAACATTTTTCTCTCTCTTCCAACTTTTACAGGTAAGATGAAAGAACATAACCATTTTATGCAAGGATCACGTTGCACCTGGCTGTATGAAAAGCATGTTTTCTTGTGTCACACAACTTAAGCCATCTAAAGCAATAAAATGACAAGTTTCTTAGCATTGCTCAATTGCTTCCTCCTTAATCCTAATAAAATATTCTGTGATTATAGCGCTTTTAGTCCAATGGATGCTTCATAATCTGTTGTTTGCAAGCCAATTACTATAGAGAACAACATTTTCTAAAAAACCATTTAGTTTGTGGAGTCTATATAAGGTTAGAAGAAGTATGTTAGAATAGAATAGGAACAAGATAATATATATAATTCTACTTAGAATAGAAAATAGGAATAGTATATAGAATCCTATTTGGAAAAGGAATCTAATGTAGTGTCTATAAGTAGGGTCTCAATGTAATAGTATGGATACACAGTTCAATAATATTCTATCAAAGTCTCTACGATCTTGGTAGAGAACCAAATAGCTTCCGCTGTCGGTGAGCGGCTATTACACATACATGTCGCCCGTCTGGCCAATGATTATGTTAGCAAAAATTGGGTCATCGTATTTTTCCAATGAATATTTTCTCATATCTAATTTGCGTAGTACCGTGCCATTCTTCGCGACGACTACTTTCTCATATTCGATTTGCATAGCACCGTACCGTCTTTTCGGTGACTACTTTTTCATATTCGATTTGCATATTTCAGTGACTACTTTTTCATATCTAATTTGCGTCAGTAACTACTTTCTCATATCTGATTTGTGTAGTACCGTACATCTCTTCAGACTACTCATTTAATTTGCGTGGTACCGTGGATTTTTTCGAACTACTTTCTAATATATCTGAGTTGCATGGCACCGTGTGTCTTTTCAGTGACTCCTCAGATTTGATTTGCATAGTTTCATGCATCTTTACGATGACTCCTCAAATTTGATTTGTGCTAGGCAGGATTGTCAATGGCGTGCTTAAGCCCTAAAGCAAGGGTTAAAATGCGTTGAGCGTTTCATCTCGCTTAATGTGCGCTTTAGTGTTGTCATCAAGGCCCTAAGGCCTAAGGCATACTTTTCCTTGTGAATGAGAATTTCCCGAAGAGCAGCGCCATTGATGTCACTTTATCATACAAAACAATCAATTTTTGTCCATATATTTGTTATTCATGCTTATAACTGTTAGTCTTGAACTAAACATGAATATATTTGTATGTTCTCTCCATTTGTGCCTTTTATCAATAAATCTCACGTTTCATTTGTGCTTGAAGTCCCAATGAACCTTAGAGCTTTTTTGCGCCTTTCATTTTTTATCACATTGGTGTCGGGTCGTGCCATCATTCCGATCCTACCCATATATTTTCTTTTTCTCAGTAGGGTCGTGCCGTCAATCCGACCCTACCCTTATTATTCTCTTTCTCAATAGAGTCGTGTCATCATTCCGACCCTACCCGCATAATTTTATTTCACAGATTATGATCACTTCCAGCCATCAAATCTAATAATCCAGCGCATGAGCACGTTCCAGTCAGTTTTATGATAACTTTCTTGTTTAAGATCTACTCATATCTCGATTTCGAGATGATGAGTACTATTTTTATTGACATTCTGCATCAAATCCAGTATTTCATGAGAAGACACATTGAGATTGATTGTCAATTTTGTGAAGTCGAGAGATCAACTTATAGATATCTTCATCAAGCTGCTCACTGGTCCATTCTAGTAATTACATTTATAACAACCTAGGTACATATGACTTGTATGCACTAGCTTGAGGGGGAGTGTTAGAATAGAATAGGAACAAGAATAATATATACAATCCTACTTAGAATAGGAATAGGACCTGTATATAGAATCCTTCTTGAAAAGGATTATATTGTAGTGTCCTAGTTGGAAAAGGAGTCTAATGTAGTGTCTATAAATAGAATCTCAACTTAATAATAAAGATACACAATTCAATAATATTCTTCTCAAATATTTCTCACAAAATAGTTTAGATGAGGAATAACATTTTTTCCTACATGGTTTAGCGAATTTTTTTTGGAGTACGATTAGGACACACTCACAAGCTATTCCTACTATGTAATACTTCCAATTCAATAAATTAACCCTATTAGAGAATAGTGATGGCAAATTTCTTCATTCATTGTCGATATAATCCTAAGCTTGTGTATACTAAATTCAGTGCTTTTTCCCTTCTCATCTTTCCATAAAATTGCCACGGTTTCTCCTGCCTTAGAAAAGCCTTGATTTTCATGGTTCTCAAGCTCTTATCATGTTAAATCTTTTCTAAGAAGTTATACATCATAAGACCATTTAATCCAATTACTTCCTATCGTTCTGGGACCAAATCAGCACAATTCTGAAACCTTCAATCTGTTGCAAACTGCCCAACAAAACTGGTAGTTCCCAACAACAACACGTTTGAGGTTCAATTGGATCTTCACAGAAAAGATGTGACAGATATGACCACATGCAGGTTCATAAACATGGGAAACAGAGAGTTATCTTTTCGATATGAATACATACCGGCAGGCTGTTGAGAAGTGCAAGTGTCATAGAGACGTGAAAGGTGAACATCAAAAGTCTTTCCAGTACATAAGGAAGATGTGCACCAAATTTAGCTGACCAGCGAGGTTGATATGAAGTCAAGAGAACTGAATGCTTTATTGAAATTGCATCACCCACAAAAACAAAGGTCTTAACACAGGGGTTCTCCCTGGAGTTGTTATCATCAATTACACGTGTTCTTCCAAGGTGCGAGCACTGTAGGGGAGAAGGGCTTGAATATGTGATCTCCACCCATGCAACACCAGTTGACAAAAGTGGAAGAAAGCATGCTCCCTCCTACAACAAAACATCAATTATTCACATATTCAAATGTATTCTGTGTGTTGTTGTGCTCAACCTAATCGCATTTGTGTATTATAAACTACAGGAGCAATATTTTTTGGCAGTTCATGACAAACATGCACAACTGGCAAACTGATACAAATGTGTAACTTCTGGTCTCAATGGGAGAACACTGAATTGCGTACCTTGGAACACAAGCAGCTGCTCCTATTGCTATGAAGCCTGCCCCAACCATCCCCACATTTCTCAAGCTTCAAGACATCCTTAGCATAAAAGCAATGGAATACACCTCCATCCCTTTGATGGTTAACCTCAAGATTGTCATCTACATGCATTGCCTGGTCCGAGCATGGAATGGTTATAAATGCACTTAGTTCATCAGGACAAGTTCTGTTGCCTTCCAATGAAACACGTTTGCCTTCTTCAACCAAAGAATAGGGAATACAGTATCCTTTACCAATACTTCTTTTCATAGAGTTCTCAAGAAGGCTGTGATTCTGGAAGTTTTGATAAGAGCGTTCAGTTAATACAGCAATAATTTGTGACCACTCCTGAGCATTATTGATGCGGAAATCATCCAATGATATAATGACATCACCAGGAGACAAATGGCCAGACAATGGCGATGTTGGAGACACCTCCAGTACCTGCTCAAGATCATGTGATTGTAACCCATTAGCCACATAATGCCTAATTAGGTCCCCCAAATTAGCACATTGCAGTACAAGAACTAATCCTCAATTACCATGGGGCCTTCATCATGAATGTAAAATGGATACAAGATCAAGGGTTGAAGGAACAATGCCCAGGCACAAACAGCACAAAGCTGAAAGATAATAAACACATTAGTTCAAAAACTACAGAATATGATAAACAAATGGAGATCGACTAGCATTCTTTAATAACTAAGAGCTGCTATAAGCACCCACAACTGCATTATGCCAAATGCCAGCACAGTATATTCGAAGAGCAGAAACTTTGGATAGTGCCTGCAGTAACTCATGATCAAATGCCAGTAAAGCGCCTGGAAATAATACAGCCAAAAATACAGCGATGTACTCCATCTGTATGCCCTCACTGCATTCCCAGAATGTCGTGCCTACAGAAGCAGTTGTGAGATTCATGTACCACCACTGCTATGTCTCAAAACATGTCAACTGATCAGGTTTGCACATACAGTCAGCCAAATGTAGAATCAAAGTCCAAAGATAATAAAGAATACCCTGATATAACATAACCAGCACTAACTAAATGCCTAATGTTCAAGTATGTGCTATGCTCTGATCCGGTTGACTTTCCTAGCAGCATATCTATTATTCACAGTGCAGCCATGGCGCTTATACACCAAGATTTCATAGAAGCTATTAATCATGAGTAGCAAAAAAGCACCTTAAAAAAAGAAGATATTTGAGAACGGATTGCTTGCTTATTCCCTACCTTCTCAAAAAAAAATAATGCTTATTCCCTCTAGCATGTTGGGGTTTAAATAGTGTTTACAAGTAATCCCAGAGAGAAAAGCAAAGGATTCAAGTGATCCTACAAAGGGAAGGAAAGTAATTCCTGATCATTTCTTATCCTATTTACACAATTATAGAGATTCTAAACTTATTTTATACATACAAAGTATTGAAAGAGTCCTACATTGGTTGGTGAAGAGTTGGATGATTTGCAGATTGCAGATTCAACATGATGCAGTAGTATCTGTTGTTTGCTAGCAAAATACCAAGCAGTCGAGATAAAATTCTCCATAAATTTTACATACAGTATCTCCGATAACATATCCTATATGGTGACTTCCAGTACTCCTCTTGTTCCTTTTAATCATCCTTCTCAATATTCACAAAGATTTTTCTCCCTCGGTACATGGAGGAACGAAAGAAAGTGATTTACCTTTCTGTTCAATTCGATTCTCCCTGGAATCAGACTTCTCCACCGGAGTTGACCAAGCAGAGGTGCCTGCCTCCAAGAACTGAAGTCGTCAAACCGTTGGCTGTGACCCAGAAGGAGGCTCACCAAACGTTATAAGATATAGAAACTTCTGTGAATCTGAATCGGAGTGGGGGTCTTCGTTCCCTTCATAATCGATTGAACTTGAGATGGAATGAAGCTACCAAAGGTGAGCGATGTAGTTTACAGCTTAGCCCATCCTCTGGAGTGACCAATTTCATCATCGTTGTAGCTTCCCTTGCAGGAATTTCGGATCAAAGTCACAGTGTTTGCTCAGTCAGTGCACGTTACAAAATCCTAGCTAAAATGCGCCGAGAGAGAAACATATTCTAACCTGAATCCCCTCCATTTCCGAAAAAGAACTTCTAGAGTAAGGACTCAAACATTTTTGGCTCTAGCAAAAGAATTTTCAAATGTTCCTTTCATTACGGTAACAACTTCCTGGATAACAACCCGTAGGGGCTCAAACCTTAGGTTTTGATAGAATTAAGATCAAAGGATGGGGTGGGTAGCAAGTAACAATGCTAGTCAGCGAAGAGAGAGTGCACCATAACATCTGCTAGAGAGATGAACGCTGCTTGAACAGGAAGATGAGCACTAATGTTGGACAGAGGAGTTGTGCTAGACACTGAAAGGAAGAAAAACAGAGGAGTTGTGCTAATGTTGGACAGAGGAGTTGTGCTAGACACTGAAAGGAAGAAAAACAGAAGAAAATGTGGTCAGACGGGCGGCACACATTGACTGGCTGTTTGAGCAGTTGTAGTATGCCTGCATATGATAAGAATCTGAAAGTCCAGGATGTTGTCTTCCCAAGCATTTTGTCAAGCAAGGGTGGCACTGAATAACCGAAAGCCTTTTGGTGCTTAGAGGCACTCCCCCTTAGGAATACCAATATAGCTCAGTATCTGAGTTTGTATAGCTTGGTTTACCCCTCCAAAGTAAATGGAACACTTCTGCGGATTAGCATGAAGACCATAAGCTTGGGAAAATTGTGAGAAGCACTGGAATAAACATGGACGGATTGTGCATCACCCCTGCTAAATGAAAGCAGGTCATCAGCAAAGCTTAGTTGTATGATCCTCATCTTGGCACATCTTGGGTGAAAATGGATTTTTTTTATCAGTGTGAAGAGTCTTCAACAGTCTATTAAAGTATTCCATAACAATAAAAAATAGGAAAGCGGAATGGGGTATCCTTGCCTCAGACCTCTCTTAATAGCTAAGGGAGGAGTTGAAAAACCATTGAGTGCAATAGAGTAGGTCACAGTAGTGAGGCATGTCATGATCCATTCAACAAACAGATCTAGGAAATGAAGACTGACCAGAGTTTGCTCCAGCCTCCAAATAAACTCTTTCTACTGAGTCATAGGCCTTCTGGAGATCTATCTTCAGCATACACCTTGGAGAAATCCCCCTCATACTGTATCCCTTAACAAGTTCATGGCTAAGGACAATGTTATCAGATAGCAACCTTCCTGGTACAAATGTTACATATGTTATCAGCTTCCATCAGTAAGGTCTTCAATGATTTTACTCAGTCTCTTGGTAATGATTTTATGATCTTACACAACATTGCAACAAGAAGTTGGTCAAAAGTCTTTGATAGTGACATGATGTTTCACCTTGGGAATTACAGTGACTCAAGTACATTTTGGTCCCTCATTTGCTCCTGCTCAATCACACATAAGAAATTATGTCTTAGTAAATCTCAACCCGAAATAAAGATTCATAGCCCTCGTTTCCCTCCGGCCAGAACATTTGTCCAGAAAACTCTCTGCCACTCAGAACCACTTGTAAGGGATGTAGAACTCAGGATTCTCAATAGAAAGACAAAGTCGGCTAAGCACCAAAGTAATTGGCAGGTGAACCAGGATCCGATTCTTGCCCTTGAGTTTCCATTTTTCGGATTGGGCTTCGGATTTTCTTTCCCCAGACATTTCATTAATCAAAGCACCATGGGAAATACATCTATGTCAGCAGATGTTATTGTAACGAACTCTCTTCCTCAACAAACCCTAATTATGTTGCAGAATAACAGCTTAAAATTCCCAATCATCTCTAAGCAAGGCCTTCCAAGAAGCCTAGGCTTTTGATGGCTTGCCAGATTTAATTTTTTATTAGATGAATTAATTTACTTGACTGGAACCGCAGAAACCCATTCACTGAGAATTTTAATCATCACCCATCATATATGCATTGCCCACGCAAGTAATAATTTCTCCCCTTAGTTCAAAAATCAGTAGAAATAATGAAAGAGTGCAAGTAAGAGAAAGGAACAGAATCCTTCAAGAAGATTTCCATGAATACACATAGCAAGTATAGTATAATACACATTTTACATTTTTCTCAAAACAATTTCAAAAGAACATTTGCCTTAACCTTGCAGCAGCTAGAGCATGCCCAAGTTCATGCACTGAAACCGATATGAAGGAAGACATGCATAGATATCCAATGTCAGCCACTGAGATGGTCAAGCCTGATATCTGCACATCAAAACATATGAAGCAGATGCCAGTGTTTAGAAAACCATTGAATCTGAGTGCAAATAGCTGTTTCTAGCCCAGATCATGTATATGTAGGTCACACCATGCTCACCCCTTGCCTTAAGCAATTAAGGTAGCATAAATGTTATCACTCCTTAGTCATCCAATAGTTACAGCAGTAGTTATTGTCCTCTAATAGTGCAGTTTTTCATTCAAGTAATATTAGGAAGTCATGTCCTAGTTTCTAGGGTAGTTATTATCTTATAAGTGTTGTGTTTAAACTATCTGTTTGTCTCAGGAAATATAATCAGAAAAGTAATTTCAGTTTTTGAGTACTTTAACTCAGAAGATTACAGGTTCTCTCTCAACGAACCAGCACCATAGGTCGTAGGGGGAAAACTTCAGATTTTATCTTGCAGCATCCCATAACTAGATCCATAACAGGGGACCATAACAATAAGTCAAGGCTATCTCACCTCTTGCCTTAAGAGAAATAGACAACCAATATGGATCCATGTTGAGACCAGCACACCTGATGCCTTTTACTTGAGTTTACAAAGTCTTTTTGCAGGTATCTTTTTGTGTTTTTAGTGTTCGAATGTTGTTTTGTAGATGTTTGATTTCAAAATGGCCAAAACATGGAAAAACTGAGAAAATGCCCAGAATTGGCAATCCACGATCCGTAGAATAGAAGTACGGGCAGTGGATCCTGGCATGGTGCAAAAAGATCTGAGAGATGGTACCTGCAAGGTCTTCTGAAGTCGACCAATCCATGGTGGAAAGTACGAACCGTATGTCACATTCACGATACGTACATCTAAAGAAGACAATGCTGGAAGTTTTGCGAACCGTCAAATATTGTACGGTCAATGGATCAAACCATGGCCATAGTCCAGTACCTCTAGGCGGGAACTCACGGAAGACTTAAAAGCAATTCACAGACCGTGGATTTATGTATTGTCCGTGGATTGTATCGATGAATTTGACAGTTTTAAGATTCCAAGTTTGTGGGTCATAAATACATTCAATAGGGGTTATGTAATAGGGAGTTACAATTTTTTATATTTTTTGAGTTTGGAACAATATTCTCTCTCTAGTTACGTAGTTTCGTGAAGAATGAAGACACCAAGCTATTTCTTTTCATCTTTAATTCTAAGTAAGTCTTATGAATTCATTTTATTCTTCTTACTATTACTCTTGCATTATTGAGTAGTTAAATCCATTTGAAGAGGCCCCTACAAATTGAGTCACTTTCCTCAAACTCTCTCGCTCAACGGTAACTTCTGCACAAGCTCCTTGCTATCTCACCGCTGTTCTCCTCCGGTCACCACCCCGACCTCAGTCGGTTGCTTGTAGGATGGATTTAATGGTCCCTCCAGACCCACCACCGTTATTTCATCAGAATAACTGTACATCAGTTTTAAATTTATCCCACCAAATTGAATTCCCCCAACTTCCTTCATGAGCATACCCTTCTACCGCAAACCCCCTTTCTAATCCAACCCCTACCCCTGCCCAGTTCAATCGCTCCCACCAACAAACGTTTTTGGTGGGAGGAACAAATGCGAAGCCCCAAATTGCTCCTGAACAAGAGCCCCAAAATTCGTATGCCGGAGCATTAAGCAACAAAGAGACCACTAGAGCCAAGAACAGAGTTCGCCTTTTACCCAGATCTTTTGAGCTGGTGGATGGCAGACCAGTGGTTATTTTCACTTCAGAGGAGAACGAAATTCTTGCTCAAACATGTAAATGGACATTGGTTGGTAAGTTCTCCAGAATTCGTCCCTCTATTGATATTATTAGGAAAGACTTTGCTGAAATTATTCCGGGTAAAGGTGTTATCACCATCGGAGCGTACGATATGAGGCATGTTTTCATCGACTTTGATAATATTGAAGACCACCTCAATGTCGCTTCAAGAAGCTATATGCCACTCGGAGGAGACATCATTATGAAAATTGAAAAGTGGAGTACGAACTTCAAACCTGAATCCAACGACACCACTGCCCCTATCTGGATTACCCTTCCAAATCTGCCAAGGCATTACTACGAGTGGGATGCAATTTGCCGTATTGTTGAACCAATAGGAATCCCGCTAGTGTTGGACAAAGCTACTGTTTCAAAAACAAGACCAACTACGGCAAAACTGAGAGTAGAAATCAACCTTGCAAAACCAATTCTAAGAGAAATTACAGTTGAAATAAGAGACAAAAATGGCTTCTTTGTGCAAAAGGTAGAATATGATACTCTACCAGCCTTTTGTTGCCATTGTAAAATGCAAGGCCACAACGATAAAAACTGCAGAATTCTTCATCCCGAATTAAGAGAGGAACAAAGAGGAGCGGGGGATAACCAATCTATGAAGGCAGACCCCTCATCCAGTGGCAGGACAGAGTTGGCAAAGAACCTCAAAAAGGATACACTGCTGATGTGAGGCTAAAAATACATATTTTTAATCATTATTTCCTCACATTTACTATTTATATTTGTCCTTTTTGAGCATTAATTTGATGGATTATACTAAATTGGGTATTTTATTTGTAGGATTAAATTGGTGGAAAATTGGAGAAGTTTGAAGCTTAAACGAATTAAAGATGGAAGGTTCAAGAAGGAAATCAAGCAGGCAGCTTAATGGATTAAATTTAATAAAATAATATATTTGTATATATGAGGAAAAAGGCTACGAACAATTTGCAAATTGAAATTGGGTACTACTGCTGCCACGTGTCAGCAGCTGGATGGCTCATATTAGAATGAAAGGCGGCGAGCAACGTGAAATTCCAGAAATACGCGTACAGTGGAAAATCCAATTTAATTGGGTTTTTTTCCTAATTTGTCTTGAACTCAATTATTTTATTTAGGGTTTCTCTATCTATAAATAGGGGATGAAAAATTATTCTTAGAGGGGAGCCAAGAACCAAGATACAAGACACAATATAAATTTTCTTCTAGCTTAGGAACTTTGGAAGAGCCGCCGTGGAGGCCGGAGAATTGTGGTTTATTCTTTCTTCTCCTTTATTATTTATTTGTATTCGTGATTAATAAAAGATAGTTTAGCTATTGTTCATAACTTTTTATGATTAACACAAACATATTTATTTTAATAAATTTTGATTGTGTTTTTGAGATAATGAGTAGCTAACTTTCATAACTAGGGTTGTGGGAACCATGAGCGATTAACAAAGTATGAATAGTAAATAAGCAATTCTTGACTAGTATTTTGCATGCATTGATAATTCTTTCGTTTAGAAGTCTTTTTAACGGTGACCAACGTTAGAACTCGCCTTGTTACTACTTGCCGGACCAAAGAAGTAATTAACAAGAAAAGAATTATCAACATAGATTTAGTGTGATACTATCTAATAGGCTAGTGTCGATTGGTGCGAAGTAATAACTAAGCCAAACATCGATTATGATGTCTAATATGAGGTAAAGGTAAGGGTTAGTAAATTATACACACGTAGCCGAACCAAGGTGCGGGGTGAAATTCTCTAGATGCCGGACCAAGGATTTAGAAATACTTAACTTATCACTTTGCATATAATACACTAGAAAAGGATTACTATTATTAGGATTACTGCGTTATGAGCTTANAAGGAAACCAAAGAGAAAAACCAAAACCCAATAAAAACTACCATCGGAAGAAACCTCAAGAAAAACAAACAGGAGAAAGAAGTTGAATTACCCGAGATTGATTTTTTTTTGAGAATTACCCGAGGTTGATGACCAATGGCAAATCTTCTGATTTAAATATATGTTTCTCCAAGATGCCTTAATGGACAGAATAGAGAGGAAGACAGTGGCCTTAATGGACAGAAGGCCATCAAGATTTCACTTAAATGTACTCAATGATCAGTACACTTTCATGGAATGTAAGGGGCATTGCCTCCCAGGGAGCTGCTGATAGACTCAAATACATCAAACAACAATACAATCTTCCTTTCATCTTCCTACAAGAGCCTATCGTAAGAGCAGGAAAGATTGAAAGATACAAAAGAAAGCTAGGCTTTCAATATTGTTTTTATAATTGTTCCAATAAAATTTGGATTTTTTGGTCCTCTGATTTTGTGATTAACATCATTGATGACAAGGAACAACAGGTTCTTCTACATATTACTCAAGTCCAAGTCCCTCTGAATTTCTATATCTCTGTAGTTTATGCCAAATGTTAAGCAGGCAGGACTAATCTGTGGGATGAAATTAGAGCTTCTTCCAGCGTCATCAATGGCCCTTGGGGGATTGTAGGTGATTTTAATGTGGCCTTAACTCTAGTGAAAAAATTGGTGGAAGACCTTATAGAGTAGAGGAAGGATTTGATTTTATCTCTTGCCTTACTGACTGTCATCTACAGGGTGGAGGTTATCTTGGTGCTCCATTTACTTGGGGTGACAATAGAGACCCTCGAAATACCATTTGGAAACGGTTGGACAGATTAGCCTATAATGCAGAATGGTTTGACCTTTTTGGAGGCACTATTGTTACCCATCTTGCCAGAACATGCTCTGATCATGCCCCCCTTCTCATTAACTGTGGATCTAATGATACGGATCACACAAAATATTTTAAATTTTTAAATATATGGGTTGATCATGACGACTACTTGGGAGTTATTCAACAATCTTGGTCTCAAGAAGTCCAAGGGAATCCTATGTTTATATTGCATCAAAAAATCAAGAGAGTGTGCAAAACACTCAGTGATTGGTCCAGAACTGCTTTTGGAGATATATATGAAGAGCCCAAGAGGTTAGAGAGGTTTATCGAAGACCTCGAAATGACTTCTATCACAGACAATAGTCCCGTTAACAGAGAGAATATTTCTAAAGCTAAAGCTGAGTATACAAGATTTTTGAAGTTGCAAAACTCTATTACGAGGCAAAAAGCTAAGGTAAAATGGTTGGAGGATGGAGATGCTAATACTGCATTCTTCCATAGTATCATCAAAGATAGAAGAAGGAAACTTTCCATTCATAAAATCAAAGATATGGAAGGAAATTGGGTTGAAGGGAGCGATAATGTCACAAATGCAGCTGTACAATTTTTCCAGAAGCTTTTCAGTCGGAAGAAATATTCGAGGATTCTCAAATCCTTAGTGTGGTGCAAAAAGTAGTTACTGATGCTGACACCATGTTTCTTACATCACTACCTACTTTACAAGAAGTGAAAGATTGTGTTTTTTCTATTGATCCTAACAGTTCCCCGGGCCCTGATGGTTTGAGTGGCAAAGTTTATCAAAGTGGTTGGAATGTGATTGCTGAAGATATTCACAGGACAGTTTTGGCCTTTCTCAAGGGGGCATCCATTCCTAAATTCATGTCTCATACTTGTCTTATCATGCTTCCTAAAGTTGACTCTCTGCAACAATTTTCTGATATTCGACCTATTAGTCTAGCAATGTATCTAGTAAGATAATTGCAAAGCTTATCAACGTCAGACTCAGCTCTATCTTGCCAAAAATAATCACCACTAATCAGAGTGGTTTTGGACATGTGATTACATCTCGTGATCTGAAATCATGAGATGAAATCAACGTTTGGACATGAAATTTCATCTCATGATTTCAGATCATGAGATGAAATCCCAAATTCTTTAAAGAACTTGATTTGGGAATTTCATATCATAATGTGACATTTTTTAAATACAAAAATCGGTCTACAAGTTTATATTTTGTAAAAAAAACACCAATTTATATTCTACCAACCATTTATTTCATATATAAACAAACTTTATTTTTTTTGATAATAATATATAAACAAACTTTATAGTTGATATTATTACTCTTACCAACCTTCAAACCATGGATATAACCATTACTCTCACCAACCAAATTTATTTTTACTTCAAATCAACACCTACTTAATTTATTATGACCAGCCATTATTATGGCCATTACTCATGATCAAGTTTACTTTTTATTGAACTAAAGTAATTGTTGTACTTTTTTAGAATAGCTATGTGATAGTGTTTTATACTTTTTGTGAATGAACTTTTGCTTATTTGGTAACACTGTATAAAGAAATGAGGCAATATTAATAGTTTTCACACCTTACGGGATTTTTAATGTTTATGAGCAAAAAGTACAACTTAAAAATCCAAATTGCATGTCCAAACAAAACTTCAACTTCATCTCATATGATTTCATATCATGATTTCATCTCAAATGGCCAAACGAGCCCTTAGAATCAAAACAATATTTTCTACTTTCACGAAATAGAAACTAGATTGTCAATCAATTATTTGTCTAATTTGTATCTTTTCTCGCCTATTGTCAGTGGGATTCGATCTCAACCTTGTTGGGTTACTATATTTGCATGCGATCGTGTTGCATCATCTAAAATATTTGCATGCGACCGTGTTAAATCATCTTAAGGTATGATTTGAGTGTATCACCAACGTTTCCAGCAAATTAAACAAGCATAACATCTTGCCTAATAAAATAAACTAAGCTCAAGAGAGAGAAAAAACACCAATCTTCTCTCATCTTTTCTTAAGTTTTTTCCTTTTTACGAGGGTGGTAACTTTTAATTGCATGGAGAACAAGAGAAGAACTGGTACATGGGTCGAATAAACACCAGAGCTTTGATTGCTAAGTGATTGAAGTTCATTTCTTGGCATTCAATGTTCTACTATTCTGTTTTATGAATACCAGAAATGACAGGAAATATCATTTTCTTGAAATACTATTTTTTGTGCCTAGCCATGATGGTAATGAAGTATTGGCATGAAGCAGAGTTATCCAAAGAACAAATAAAAACCAAGTGTCTTAATAATGTGAGAGAATACATACCGTAGAAGAAAAACCAAACAGATATTCACTCATCACATTGCTCATCTGGGTGTTGCCGTAATAAAGACACAGTATTTGGATGATTTCATATAAAAGAATCTGGCCAGAATGAGAAAAATGATTCAATGGGAAGATATTAAACAAACTGGGTAAAGCAGATCCTTTCCTTGCTATTTTCAAAAGAATAGTTAGATAGGAGTTGAAACCTTATAAAAAGAATCAGATAGGAGTTAACAAAATTAAAATGATAAACTCTAGCAGGTGGACATACCATAGTAACAGCAGATAAAACGGCAAGACTAAAACCAACACCCATTGAGAACCAAGCTTTCAAGAACCTGCAACAAATGTAGTCACTTATCAAGACGTAAAACTGACCTCAAACAGTAGCCTCTATAAGTGAAAAAAGGTAAAAGTTGTGAAGAATATAATATACACACGCTGCTATAGACAAATACAGGGAGGTTCAAGTTCAAGACATTTAAGCTTTCATGGTCCAAAACCCCTGAGGTGCTAGTCTAGCAGTTGAAGAGTGGCATAACAACCTTGCAATCCAAGGTTTGAGTCCCAATAAAGGCCACGCTATATGAATTCTTCCAATCTGTCTAATTCTTTGGTGGATTTAATTACCTGGTATATGTGCAAGTGATAGATGACATAAACCCCGGATTCCGACACAAACAAACAATTAAAACAAGTTAGAATCTTGTTTATTCCATCAGTCTAAGCCTTCACTACCTCATACATGCTGCTGGTGGGAGGTAGCAGGTATACCATGGAATTAGTTGAGGTATGTGCAAGTTGGTAAGTATACTACGGTTATATTAAAGAAAAGGACGGTTATGTTAGAAATTCTGATCCAACCTCATTGGGCTTGTGGATCTCAGAAATGTAAGCTCCATCAAAGCTTTGATTTTAAAAGGTAAGAAATTACATTAAACTACAATAAGTAGGTGTGTCATATTTCCAGCAATTTTATCTTCCTTGTACATAAAACTTGCCGTAAATGTATGAAATCGGTATTAGAATTAGCATCTAACGCAAAAGAAAGATACGCCAAAACTTCAGATACTGCAGAACTCTACACCTAAAACAAGAAAAGTGGTTGTGCTTTTATGCTCAAAATATCTCAATGTCTCTTTTTCACAAAGCCAAAGAAATGCAGGCAGGAATATGTCCTCCAAGCAGCTACTTCCCTTTTCTCTCTCTCTGTCACTGCCAGCTATCAACAGTAGCTCCGACTGTCTTCGGCATAGCCCACTGCACTCCGAATATGTTAAGGAACATGTCTACAACAGCCTTAACAAATGTATACTGCCCTAGGGCGTCTGCTGAAGTTTCACAATCTTTATAGCACAAACAGCATCTACTAGGCATGTTAAAGCCTCTCCTTAGCAGGTTTTCAATTGTTAAGCATGCAACATGTAAGGCCATATATTGTAATCACACCAACCTCAGTGAGGCTTCGGATTACATAACATTCTCCATGTCTTTTGCTCTTCTCTTCCCCCATTACTGCTTAAGGCCTAGTAGCAAGATTTACCAGAAAACTTGCCCTTGTTAGTTGTTAGCAAGTTCACACCACATAGAATCTGGCTTGCCCTCTGTTAAATCAATCCTTGTGTTATATTCATCAAGGGTGCAACACTGTGCTCTTCCTTCCCATAGAAAATTGTTGCCTAACTCATGTAGCTGCTTCACTACGGATTTAGGCATAGCATTGATGAGTGGTAGACTTACGTTCATTTGAGGCCTTTTTAGTTCAACAATTAATGTCCTCAATGTTAATTGTGTCCTATTCTGCAGCTATGAAGGTTAAAGGACAAGGCAAGGATGAATAATGAAAAAGAGGCCAAAAACATTGAAAGGAGTGTAAAACTCCCAACTGGTAGTCGCCTAACAAAAAGGGCGTATCGCCCAAGTGGCCTAACCTTGCCGAAAGTGACAGTGCTCACAATTAAAAATATTCAATGTAGGTCGGCGGACTAAAAGATGAAACAGCGACTAGCCGAAGCTGAATGGGCGAACTAGAAGACCATCGTCGAAGGTGACAGAACTCTAAATTAAAGTGAAGGCTTAAGGGGAGAACAAGGTGGTAATCGCGATCCGCCGAATGTGAAAAGGCCAACTCGATCGAGTCCGCCAACTGAGGTTCATACACCTGAAGCCTGAAACAAATGAAGGGCAAGTCGAGGGACAAACAGCGATCCACCGAACATGTTTGGCGAGCCATACTAATGGTCACCAAGTTGGTCACACATTGAATTTTGGGCCAAATTTTGGGAAACTATAAATAGTCCAAAAGAGAGAAAATAGAGGACTTTTTGGAATCACATTTTGGATATCATTTCAATATTAGTTTAGAGAAAGAGTTTTGAATATTTTCTTTTCACCCTTTGAGAAAATACTCTTAGTTTTGGGATTTGTGAACAACTTTGTAATTGACAATTGAAGGTTCAAATTGAAGTGGGTCTTGAAGATTATTGTTTGATTTCACTTTCCCAATGGTTGAAATCATAATGGGTATACTCTCTTTTCCTTTTATGAGGCTTGGCTAAAACCCCAAATCTAGGGGTATGATTATGGGGTTGGCTGTTAATTTATTGTAGTGGGTTTGTGCCTTGCTCTGTTTTATAGTTGTAGATTCATGGATTTAAGCTAATTAGCATGGGGTTAATTCATGGGTTAAGATTGCAAACTTAATCCTAATTTAGATCTTCAATTGATATTCGAAAGAGATTAATTAAAGTGGGTAATTAGTTTAATGCCTGCAATTCAGATTTGTTTACTATAATTTGCTTGAAAGAGAACCCTTTGGGGTGGCCTAGTAGGTTGGGCTTGGGACTTCCATGTTGGAGGTCTCAAGTTCCAAACCCCTTGCCAATGAAAGCAAGGGGTTTGCCTTCTCGGTCGAGCTCATCACACCGGGTTTGCCTAGTGCGGGTTACCTCTCCTATGTGGTTTGCGAGCAATTGCATAGGAGCGGGGGTTTTACCCTGTGCGCACCCTAAAGATAGCAGTTGTGGATTTCCCTTGTCATCAAAAAAAAAAATTGCTTGAAAGAGAAATTGTAGTTCAATTCTAGTTGTCAAATCTGCTTGAAAGAGAGATTTTAGTAAGGTATTGGGTTGATTTGTGATTCACATAGATGAGACCAAAAGGAGATTCTATGATTTAATGCTATGAGATCGAAAGAAGATTAGTGTTATTTAAGATTACCTAGTCTATCCATTATTGTTTAGCGATAATGAGCAAGCACAAGCACCCCTACTTGACATTGATACCAATCCTCACACCCCTAGATCTCTACTTGTTTGAAATCCAAATTTTAGTTTAATTGTGTTACTTGATACCAAAATCCTTTTCGTAAATTTGGTGGAATCATCTACCCATCTCTTTTAATTGCTACAAATGAATTGGTTTACAGCCCTATTTTCCTAATTGAATTCCTTGCATTATATCACTCTCTATGGGATTCGACCCTGACTCTTGTTGAATAATTTTATTGCTAACGACCACTTATTCTCTTAATTGTTTTGAGGGTAACTTGAGCATTATCAAGCATGTAATATGTCCTCTTATTAAATTCAAGCAATTCAGGATGAATTGAAGTCAAAGATGGAATTTTCTAGAATTCAAGATACTCTCACCAGGCAAGGTTATAGCAAAGAATGCAACAAAATTAGAGGCTTCGGAGTTTAAAGCAACCAAAAAAAGGCCCAGCCGTGAGAAGCTTGGTAGACAAGTCCATGGGGACAAGAATTAGCTTTGTACCTAGCGAGCTAATGACGGGGAGCAGAAGTTGAGCAGTACAAGACTCTCCTCTGGCAAGCTAATGGCATGCATGGCCTATTTGCTTAGCGTGAAGTCTGAAGGCTATTTTAGTCTAAACATGTTTAGTACTAAGTATATAAGGTACAAACCCAGAAATTTTAGGGTATCATTGACACTTTGAACGCAAGGGAGCCATTGGAGAAATTGTGAAGCTTAGGATTCATTTTGAGATCACTCTTTTCCCTACTTTTCTTGCCTTTTTTTATGAATTCTTAAGATTGTATTGAGATTAGAGCATGACTATGAGTAGCTATACTATATTTCTATGGTTACGGTCCTCTCATGAATTTGATATCTGAATATTGATTTGATGAATTCATTACTGTATTGAGTTATTCATTTGATTCTTGTGCTTAATTATTTGATTATCTGGCCAACAATTGGATACTATATATGAATCTTGAATTGACCCTGAAAAAGAGAATTGATTGCAATAGGATTGAGTATGGGAAGCTCTTGAACATGGGCATTAGGAAATAGATTTGTGGTTAAGATGGAAATATACATAATGTCCTGCTTAATTATCTATCAAAATTATTTGTGTGTCATGTTAATTCTAATTGCATAAAGATATAGGCATTAGGTTACAAATTACACCAACAAAGTTACAAAGATTGAGAATAAGCTAAATAATTTCAGAGCATAAGCCATAGAGCACCTCTAGTTAACAACAAATCAGCAGCTTAAACTTCTTTTGCAAATTTAATATTCCTTAAATTTGCTTAACATAAGATGTGCATAAGGAAATCCTAGAAATGGAAAAAACATTTTGTAATAGGTTAGGCAAACTTCAAAATTAGATTTTCAACCTCAGAAAAGAAGCAAATGTGATTGAAAATAAGGAGCATCAGCTGCTACTTGGTAGAAATTAAATATAAAATGTGAGACGAAATACAATGAATTACATAAATTGGGTAAAAAGGACCTTGAAAAGCATGAAGCATATATCAATTAGAATGGTTTAAAAAAGGGCACCTTGAATATCTTCGTCCGAAACGAAACAAGGGTTCATTCAATATTGACGACTTGCAGTCACAATACCTGCAAGTTTCGAAAAAGATGGCTAATAACTCAGCGCCAACAACTTCAACCTCGTAAAACACTCTTAAATGCCACGATATGGAAAAAGAAGAAAGATTTCATACCAACAAGAAACAGCGTTAGATAGTCGATTGACGCGCACAGGTAGTAGAGTCTGATTGCTTCGCCATTTGCCAAACCTTCGAACTCGTCTCCCTTCCATTACTCTTTTTTAGCATAATATATATGCTGCTGATACTAATTCCCAGACTGGTACTCCTTTTCAGACCTATCAAATATGTAGGGGAGACAGCACAAAGAACTGAAAGACTAGATAGAAATTGATTTATGCTTTAGTTGAATGTAACAAATGGTGATAGCTTCAGCTCCCAATTTAGGGTATGTACCCGCCCAAAATATAATAAATCAACCGGCTTTAGTCATCGACCGCTCTTAAAGTTATTCGTATAATTCACTTATACATCTCAACTAAGTCTTATACATATTGAATATCTAAATTGTTCAAAACATGTACATATTAAACACAAAACGCTGATATGGCAAAAAAAGTGTTTTACACTTCCCTGAAGCATGTGAAAAGATTCAAAATAGTGTCCTTTTGATTATATTTTTTACATTTTTTCTTCTTTTATTGACACTTGACATTATAACTAACTAAAAAACATTTTTCTTCTTTCATTTGCACCTTTTTCAAAAAAGAAAAGGACCCCACTCCCTACCTATCATCTTCTTCATACTTTAATTTGCAAAATTTCCTTCATTTTAGCTCTATCATTATTTTTTCTTTCTTTTTTATGAAAAAAAAAAGGAATATTATTTCTTCCAAATATGAAGATAAATGAAAATCAACTATGAAGATTCAGATTTGAAAGAAAGAAGTTCGTATGATTTATTTCAAATCTCATAAAAATAAGGAACAAATATGAAGAAGAAGAAAGAAGATAAATGATTTTTACATATAAAAAAGGTTAGCCGATATTTGTTTATCACAATTTTCGAACAAAGATTTTTACTCAAATTCATATGTAAACCCATTAAATTTATCAAAAATGACATTCAAAAATTTGAAAGAATTAATTTTTGAGCTATCAATTTCATTTTGTCATCGATGTAGAAATGAATAACCGCCGGCAAAATTTTCTTTCTTCTTCACTCTTAGTATGAAAATGTATATATATTTTTAAAAAAAGTTAATCTTCAAGTTATTTGAAAAGAATTAGGTTTTGTGATTTGAGAAAGAATGTGTTTTGGGAAGAAGATGAAGATGAAAGGGGATTGGGTAGGGGTGGGGTTCGGTAGAATAGGTTGACATTTTCATTTTTTTCTTTTTCTTTTTAAAAAAATTAGACATTAAAAGTGTTTGAAATAATTTTAAACAAAATTTTTTTTTATAATTTTCGGGACCCAGTGCCACATGTTATTTTTTAATTAGTTGTTTTGCCACGTCACCGCAAGTGTATCACACACTCTTCATATATTTTGCTGATTATCAAAAAATGCCTAATAGGAACAATTTTTTACTTGGTAAAAGTGTTCAATAGGTACTAGTCTTAGTTAATGTGTCTAAGTGAATTATGCGGACAACTTTAAGGGGCCACTAATGACTTAAGCCAAATCAACCTAAATCACAGCATTTATTTGTAATGTTGGAAAAGAGTTTAATATACTTTGTTATGAAAGTCACTCATGTAAACCCTTACAACATACAAATCCTTATATATCCTTTTCATCAAATGGAAGTGAAAAAATTAATTTCAATTTAATTTTTTAATTATTTTTAATATATATTATCCATATTGGGTATATATTTTATTTTATTTTAAACCATTTTCGGTCCACATCTAGACCTATTTTATTAACTAAAAAAACAGAGGAAATTAGTTCCTTACAGTTTAGGCCCAAATGGTCCTTTCCACGCTATCACGAGAAGCTAGACTCCGCTTGGAATTTCCAACTCCATCCATGGTGTGGGCACCATCTTTCCATGGTAAGTTTCTACTCTTTCTTTCCTTCATCCTTATCTCCTCCGATCTGACTTGCGTTGACTTCAGGTGGGCTGAGTTCATCCTTGATGAGTTGAAGATCCATCTTCGTAAGTTCACCCCCTCTATTTTCCTTCCTTTTCCTTCTATTTATCATTGTAACCAACCGTCTACCGTGTCAATGTAGATCTTCGTGTTCTTCAATGTTGACGTTTGGTTCGGGCTACTGTGTTGGGAGGCTCCATCTTCTTTTTGGTGTAACTTGCTAGTAGCCAGGAACACTAGCTAAGTTACATATTTCCTTTGTCCTCTCTTTAGCAATGATGCTTGTGCTATTAATTTTGAGCTTGTGTAATATGAGACTTGCTTTATGTTTATCACTGTTGCGTATCTGCTCTTCCCTCTTCCCCTGTTATTTTTGATCTGTATCATTGTATATTTATTTTCGTCGTCCTAATTCTGAGGTTAGGAATTTGTGCTTTGTCGATGTTTATACACTTTCTTATGTTTGCTGGTAACTCATTAAAGTTGTGATACTCCTTCTTCTCTTGCGAGTTTATGACTTCATTCGCCAAAGCATCTGCAACTGTGTTACCTTCCTGAATGTGTGAATTACTTGTCCTTGCATTGAATGGAGTTTGACACTTATATCTTCTATTAGCTGTATTAGCATATTGGGTATATTTGATCCTCCTCACATGTATTTTCTTTTACTTTTTTGTTTCAACGATTAATTTAAATTTATTATTTTGATGCTCTAATTTATATATGTTTCACTAATTTTCTTGTAAAATTTATTATAGATGCTCCATTTTTTTACTAATATAAAAACTAAATTACAATATAGCCAAAAAAAAATAGTTTTAAATTACAATACAACCACAAAAAATAGTTTTAAATACTTTTCTTTACCCTAGAATTAAAGAAAAAATAAAATTAAATTAAGAAACTCAAATAATGATAATCAAAGAAGTCAAAAAATAATTTATGTATGAAAATGATTAAAATATACCTTGAACTTTGCTAGAAGGATCATATATACCCTTAAACGATTTTCTGAAAAAATGAAAATTCAAAAATATAAATATAAATTTAAAACTAATTTTTCCTTATCCGTTATGTGAGATCCTTTTGTTACAGTAGGGTTATATGTGAGTCATTTGTATAACGGTAAGAGTGTATATGAGTCATTTTTATAACGAGCGGTATATCAATTCTAAACGGCAAAGTTGAGGGGTATTTCGGGCTCACATATTATATATATATGCCTTTTTCTTGACAGTCGGATTTGGGAAGCTCTTCCCTTCCGCTCGACTGGTCTATTGAATCAGCACTTTTCCAGGAGTGGCCAAAAAGAAAAGCTTCACTTACCTTTCGTCATTGTGGGTCCATAACCATTTTACTACCTATTTATGTGGTTGATATCTTGATCACTAGCATAATCATTGATTTAAGAGTATCCATTAATTATAGTGTAAAAGATCTCTCTCTCTCTATATATATATATATGACCTTAAAAACATGAACTCCTAACTTGAATGTTAAATTACTATAATATCCCTAACTTAGGTTGTGACTTTTTCGGTGAGTTGTGACTTTTCTGATAAGTTGTGACTTTTTTCAAAGGATTGTGATTTTTCGAAGAGTTGTGACTTTTCGAAAGGGTTGTGACTTCTTGGAAAGGTCATGACTTTTCAGATAAGACACAAAAACACTTGTTCATACTACCCTTTGTTGACTATAAATAGAGGAGTTTCCTTTCATTTTTCAACCACAATTTTTTTAATCTTCTACTGTTCGTCTTCTTGCATTTTAAAAAAATTCGTGTGATTTGTTGTCATTGAGTGAGTTCGAAGTTCAGAGGAATATGAGGTATCACTATCTGATGAAGTAAATTGTTCTATCCTAAGAGGGTATATTCTTTAACCTCGAGTACTTGAGGAAAATAATTTTGATGATATATAATTATTTTTTTGCTATATATACATTAGTATGTAAATTTCCAATAGATAGAGTTAACATGATGTAGTCTAAATTCATTTATTTTTGTTAACAATTTCTCTTGTAATGTAGATATATGCTTCTGGATATCTTTTTCAAAGTTATTAAACTTCTCAAGAGTTAGAGAATTGTCATGATTTATTTTTTTGATGCTCAAACAAAAGAATGACCTTATTTATCAATGCTACTTATGTGATTTAGATTGTCAGGAAGTTTGCTTCAAAATAGTTATTACTATATAAACATTGCCCTTTTGTTTTACTGATTTACTATTTCTTAATATCTAAGTATTTTTGATGAAGAAAAGTTTATATGACTTGTAATAACGTCAGTTGAAGTTTGTATTAGTTTAATTTTTATTGTAGTTTAAATCATTTGTTTTTGTTAATAATTTCTCCTGTGATGTAGATATATACTTCTGAATATTTTTTTTGAAAATTAATAAACTTCTCAAGAGTTTGAGAATTGTCATGATTTGTTTTTTTGATGCCCAAGACAAAAGAATAATTTTATTTATCAATGCTACTTATGTGATTTAGCTTGTCAAGAAGTTTACTTCAAAATAGTTATTACTATATAAATATTTCCCTTTTGTTTTACTAATTTACTATTTCTTAATATTTTAGTATTTTTTACTAAGAAAAGTTCATATGACTTGTAATAACGTCAGTGGAAGTTTGTATTAGTTTGATTTTTATTGTAGTCTAAATTCATTTGTTTTTGTTGACAATTTCTCTTCTGATTTAGATATATGTTTCCAAATATCTTTTTCCAAAATTATTAAACTTCTCAAGAGTTAGAAAGTATCACAATTTGTTTTTTTGATGCTCAAGACAAAAGAATCAGTTTATTTAACAATGCTACTTATGTGATTAAGATTGCTAAGAAGTTTACATAAAAACCATTATTGCTATGTAAACATTACCCTTTTGTTATACTAATTTACTATTTCTTAACATTTCAGTATTTTCGATGAAGAAAAGTTCGTATGACTTCTAATAACGCAATTTGAAGTCTGTATTGGTTTAATTTTTATTATTTATTTAATAGCTAATTTTTATGATATATATTACTATATAAGAAAAGGGAATAACCAAGCACCACAAGCCAACATGTGTTCCAATAAGAATTACTATAACCAATATATTTATAAAAAGAAATGACATATAAAATGAAATGGAGAGAGTATTAATTTTTGAAAATGGAAAAGGACAAAACACATATGAAATTAAAAGACATATAAAAAAAAGTTGATTTAACTCTCAAACATAAAAAGTAACATATGTTATTAAAAACTTTAATAAAAAGTACTATAATTTATAATAAATAATAACTTAAATTACTATATAAGAAGAGGGAATAACCAAGCACCACAACCAATATATTTATAAAAAAAATGACATATAAAATGAAATAGAGAGAGTATTAGTTTTTGAAAATGGAAAAGGACAAAACACATATGAAATTAAAAGACATAAAA
Source organism: Solanum stenotomum (assembly GCF_019186545.1). NCBI lineage: Eukaryota > Viridiplantae > Streptophyta > Magnoliopsida > Solanales > Solanaceae > Solanum > Solanum stenotomum. The sequence goes on along the minus strand of NC_064282.1, from coordinate 66,443,869 downwards.
AAATAAGTTGGTTTAATTCTCAAACATAAAAAGTAACATATGTTATTAAAAACTTTAATAAAAAGTACTATAATTTACAATAAATAATAACTTAAAATATCTACAAGACAACAAAAAAAAGACTAATTTTTGTACTGCTTCTGTCATATAAATTAGGATTGGGATGATTTTAAAATTTTAATTTTGGTTATACATTATAAAATAGCCGAAAAATTGAATGAATATCATTTTTTAAAAATAACTGAATGAATCGTCCTATCGATAACCCTAATGTTATTTCTACTCTGTTTATTTTTACTTCAATTTAGAAAGATATGCTTCATTTCTACCCTCAATCTTATCGCTACATTTATTTGCTATTTAAAATTGAAATTAAAAAGACAAATGACAAATAAGTTTCTATATTAGCTCACTTAAGAGCAAAATATATTATAACAATCTTTACTAATTTTATAACAATACATAAACTATACTCCCTCCGTCCCATATTAGATGAGCACTTTCAACTTTACACGGTGATTAAGAAATCATTAATACATTGGAAGACTTCACCATTTTGCCCTTTGTTTATATCAATGCACATTGAAATGAGTTACAAAAAATACACATACAATATAGGAATGGTCATATTAATTGTAGGGGTAAAATGGAAAAGAATTAATTAATTCTATCCTAATTTAATAAGTGCTCAAATAATATGAAAAACATATTTTTAGTAAGATTCTCATCTAATATGGGACAGAGAGAGTAACAATATAACTTTATTAATGTTGGGCCTGGACAGCGCCCGGGCTTTCTGTACTAGTCTATATATATGTGTGTGTATATATGTCACAAATGTATTATCAAGTTAACAAGATCTTCTAACTTCAAAATATATTATTTTAAAATTTTCTGAGTTCTTCTTTTTTTAAAAAAAACACTCACAACATATGTGAAAATATGTGAATATATAAAAGCATTTAAAATTTATCATTAACAAAATAAATTTTATATTCAGTAATAAGGAATAAACATTTTCATTTTGTCCCTACACTAATTAAAATCTAATAACTATAAAAAAATAACATTAATTAAAAGTCCTATTTATATAATTATAAAATTTATTAGAAATTCATCTATTTCACATTAATTCTTTAGTTATAACATTATAAATTCTCTTAGTTATTATTAATTATTGCAAATTTTATTCACACTCTTTTATATTCTTTAGTTAGAATATTATGAATTCTCATAGTTATTACATTAATTGTTTCTATCTTTCATATTTTCTTATATTAACTTTTGACCAATAATTTTCATATTATTATACCACCCCTATATATGTGATAACACGGTGTTGTTATTTTTCCTAGGACGAATCATGCTTGGTTGAATAAATTGAAAATTGTTTACAAATATATTAACTATATCTTTGCTAGTTATAAGATAAACATGTAATTATATGATTTCACAGATAGAATATATTCTTTAATTTTATTTTTTGGTTTTTTCGGTAAAAAAAAAAAGGAAACCTTTCTCAGTTAATTATGGACAATCAGATAACTATCTTTGATTTATGTACATAGACAATGGAGAAGTCAAATATGAGAGCCAACAAAAAGAACGTCATCTATTATGTTACAACTTATAAAATAAAAACTATTATACATAAATAGTTCTAAAAAATAAAATATAGTTGTTCTCCACATGTTGATATAACATCTAAACAAATTAAGTGAAATACACGTGCAAAGCACATCTGGTTAGATGACAAGAAAAATACACAATAAATATCGTCTATAAGGTAATATTAGTAAAATATGACTAATTAAATGATTGAATCTCATCAAATTGAATTAAATATATACATTATTGCATTTAACTAATAATTTTTTTCATTGACCATCTTCATAGGTTTGTGTGAATAAGAGATATATATGACGATCCACATTGAACATTTACAAAAGAATCTACAATATTATTTTGTGCAAAGCTTATTATTCAAATATTCGCTTAAATTTTCTGAATTGATAATCACATGCAACGCACATGTCGAAAATCGTGTGCGTGTATATATATATATATATATATATATACACACACTAGAGAGAGAGAGAGAGGAAATAATAGTTTTAGGCCCCATGTTATTACATTATCAGAATTTTGGTCCTTGTGTTATTAAACTAAACATATTTAACTTTTAGTTAAATAAAATGTGTAATTTTAGTCCTTATGCCTAACTTGATGTTAACACCGTTAACTTTTGGCTCTTTTATTTATTATTCTTAAACAATCTCCAACTCTTGAATCTGTTGCCATAATTTAATTTTTTAAAATTTCTAAGTTAAATCTTCTAGGCTTATGGGGTCCAGTTAGGTTATAGATAGTTGCTTTACTCTACTACTTTGTTCATTCTAAGACTCGTGAGCTATATAGTTAGACTTTTCGTTATGTCTTTGTTCATATGACTTCTTGTCGTTGCTTATCTTTCTCACTTTTCATATTGTATTTACTTTCCAAGCTCAGCCGATTTATGATGCCTACTAGGTACCTGTTGTTTTGATATTCATGCTACACTCTGCATATTTTTTCTTGATGCGTATGAGAGCACCAATAGAAAACAATGATTCGAGCTTGGCATGGAGATCTTTAGAGAGTGAGGGTGAACTGATGACATCCTATTTCAACTTATCTTCATATGTATGTAGTTTTGACTAGTCTTATGTCTTTGAGACAAGTATGTACATGTGAGACTTGTACTCATCTAGTATCTTTAATTTTTACTTTTGTCCACCAGGTCGTGGGATTGGATTTGTACTTCTTTTATATATATTGATGTTATTTCCCATTTCTACTGAATTTTCCTTTAAATTGTTCTTATTGTCTCGTTGGTTGTTGATTATGTTTGTTGCTAGTCATTCTGAGATATGAGTCGGCTTATCTACTGGTGGGTTATGGTAGGTGTCATCATGACTCGAGTTTTCGGATCGTGAGAAAAGCTGAAACTGATGAAAAATCACCCTATTCCAACCTGTATATTGAAATATTGTGTAGCATCAAGTTACATTATCAATATTATAAATATTGCAGGTTTGTCAAATTTAATTCATGAATGTAAAGTGATTTTCAACTTATTTACATGAAATTTCTACATTTAGTTCTTACCATAGTATAATGTTAATTAAAGGAAAAACTATAAAAATAATCAATTAGAAAAAATGGTCCATAAATGGAGGATCTTCTCACAAAAAATGAACTTCAAATAAGAGGTCTTATACAAAATTGAAGGAATATTAAGGGAAAAACAACAACAAGATGTGTACATTATAACTTGGAGCGGAAATATTTATTGTTAATTTTGTTGTCGAAATGAATTGCTCCAGATCTCTCTTTGAATCACAAGGAAACCAAGATCATTTTTGTTCATAAACTAAGAGTCTTCCTTAGTGTGTAGATTGATTTGTGTAAGAAACTTTCTTCTTTGTTTCTTTATTGATCTTTTGTTTTCATCTTTCTCATGTTCTTCCCCTTTCCTTTTTTTACGTTCTCATGTCTAAAAAAAAGTTACTCCCACTAAGAGCCTTTTAAGGGGAGGTTGAACAGTAACTTTGTAACTGTTCTCTCCTATCCTTTAAAAAGGATTATCTATTTAATTAATTAATTAAATCAGATAGGACAAAAACACATTGGGTCGGGCAGAACCGGGTTGAATTGGGTCGGTCCACATGGGCGACCCACGACCCAAAACTTACATCTCCCACTTCGCACATGGTGGACAAGACCCAAGCCAACACAACATCAATCAAACATACAATTCATACGACAAATAGTTCGTGCGACCTGTGAGCATGAAGGGCTTACCTTTAAAGTTTTACAAGCCCTACATAGGAATCCAATCATATGTGGGAAGAATTCACTACAATTTTANATCATTTTTGTTCACAAACTAAGAGTCTTCCTTAGTGTGTAGATTGATTTGTGTAAGAAACTTTCTTCTCTGTTTCTTTATTGATCTTTTGTTTTCATCTTTCTCACGTTCTTCCCCTTTCTTTTTTTTTACGTTCCCATGTCTAAACAAAAGTTACTCCCACTAAGAGCCTTTTAAGGGGAGGTTGAACAGTAACTTTGTAACTGTTCTTTCCTATCCTTTAAAAGGATTATCTATTTATTTAATTAATTAAATCAGATAGGACAAAAACGTATTGGGTCGGGCAGAACCGGGTTGAATTGGGTCAGTCCACATGGGCGACCCACGACCCAAAACTTACATCTCCCACTTCGCACATGGTGGACAAGACCCAAGCCAACACAACATCAATCAAACATACAATTCATACGACAAATAGTTCGTGCAACCTGTGAGCGTGAAGGGCTTACCTTTAAAGTTTTACAAGCCCTACATAGGAATCCAATCATATGTGGGAAGAATTCACTACAATTTTAAGGATACTTTTACTCACGATACCCCAGAAGTCATTCACTACTTCAGTAGTTACTTATTCGTGCCTCATCCTCTCAAAGAGGTGAACTCGAGTTCATGTTTTAACTTTATATACATAATTACACTCGAGTGTAATAGTCGGCTTATATATACGAGTTGAATTGTTCATTTTAATCATCTTCCCTTTCTACTCGAATCTATCTGTTCCATATCAGCTGCTTTCTTACACATGCACTGCATTGTCGAATCACTCATGGCTATTAGTAACATGCTAAAGTAGCAACACCGATCGAAACATCAAGAAACAATAAAAGGTCAAAAGGTATTTCATTGAAAAGTTATTTTAGCCTTTTGGAGTCTCACACAATGAAGAAATAGAGAACCATCTTTTCATTGATCCATTGATCGCTTGACACACGTGGTATGAAACACGTGCTATGATGTTTACACCTTATATATATTGGTGTATGTGTCTCATTCTTTCGATTATCCAACATCGTAGAGACCTTGGTCTAAACACCTTCAGATGTTTAACCCTAGTTTCTCTCTTCAATGATCCTTAGACTTATTTTCTTATAGAAACTTTTGCATGGCTCATAAAACAAGTCATAATATGGTGGTGAAATTTATCTCTTGAAGTTCCTCGACGTAAAAGGCGATTGCTCGTGTGAGAGAGCCAATCTCGCGACTTGTTCGACACACTTTATTTCTTACAAATATCACATGCATATTATATTTGAATATAAATCCAATAGTATTATATATAAGAGAATATTATAACAATCAAGTTATTTTACAATATTGAAATATCATCAAATCCTACACAAACCTAGAGCCTTAACATGTTTTTCAAACAAGTCTCTAGAGACGACCTTTGTAAAAACATCAGCTATCATTTCACATGTAGGAATGTATTGTAAAGTTATTTCTCCATTTGTCACTACGTCTCTCACAAAGTTATACTTGATGTCAATATGTTTGGTCTTATTGTGATGCCTAGGATCTTTCGTGTATGCAATAGTCGCTTGACTATCACAATATAGAATCATGAGACCATTAGAATTCTTTGCAATACTCAAATGTTCAAAGAACCTCTTTAACAAAACAGTTTCTTGTACTGCAGACGCAAAAACCACAAATTCTCCATTGAGAAAAGCGGTTGTTCCATGTAGGTTTTGTTTAACAACGAAACCTACTGGTTGTTCCATGTAGATTTCCTCGTTTAATTCTCCATTGAGAAAAGCAGTCTTCATATGCATTTTGTGTAATTTTAGATCTAAACGTGCAATAATAGCTAAAAGTAATCATATTGAGGTAAACTTCACAACTGGTGAAAAAGTTTCCTCATAGTCTATTCCAACTTTTTGAATAAAACATTTTGCCACCAATCGTGCTTTGTGTCTTTCTATCAACCCATCTGATTTGCATTTAACTTTGAGAATTCATTTATTCCCAATAGCTTTACGTTCCTTAGGAAGGTCAACTAGATCCCAAACATTATTGGTTTTCATAGACTCTAATTCTTCTTTCATCGTTTTTAACCATTCATCTATTTTAGGGCTCGATTAGGCCTCAGTCATAGAATTAGGTTCATCCAATTCTGTAGGAGATACCAAGAAAACATTATCCTCAATCTCATAACATAGTTTAGGAACACCTTTTCTTGTACTCTTACGTATTCGAAGTTCAGATTCCTCCATAGGATTTTGAGATTCATAACTCCCACTTGGACCAGAAATCATTTCTTGATCCATTGAATTATCAAGTATGTCTGACAACATTACATGATCTTCTGAATTCAACATTTCTTAGAGAGGCTCAACTTCATCTATTTCACCCTTTTTGGGAAAATCAGTTTTAAAAAATCTGACATCTCGTGATACAATTTCAATAATACTTCCATCCTCCAGTTCATCGATGAACACATACCCTTTGGAGCATTCAGAGTACCATATAAAAATACATTTCTTTCCTTTTGGATTTAGTTTACCAAACTCATCAAAACGATCTTTAATACATGTTGCACAACCCCACGATCGTAGATAATTCAGGTTTGTTTATGACCAGTCCAAAGTTCATAAGGAGTGGAAGATCTGATTTAGAAGGCACTTTGTTCAATATGTAAGCCGCAGTCAATAATGCATCTCCCTATAAAGAGATAGACAAATTTGTTTGCGCCATTATTCACCATTTTGTTGAGGTGTATAAGGAGTAGTTAACTGTCTGATAATACCTTTTTTAGCAAATAATTCTTCAAATTATTTTGACAAATATTCACATCCTCAATCAATTCTTAAAGCCTTTATGCTTTTATCTAATTGATTTTCAACTTCCTTCATATATCATTTATAGCACTAAGTACTTCAGATTTATGAGAAATCAAATAGACATAACCAAAGCGCGTGAAATCACCAATAAATGTAATGAAGTATGTAGCACCAGACCCTGCATTCACATTCATTGAACCACAAATATCATAATGAATTAATTGAAGTGGGAACTTAGCTCTCTTAGCCTCCCCAAATGGTTTACACGTTATCTTTCCAGCAAGACAATTTTCACAAGTTGGTGTATCAATTGTGTTGAAAGAACCTAAATGTCCTTCTTTTGCCAACCTATTCATTCGATCTTGCCCTATGTGACCTAATTTTGCATGTCATGTAATAACATCAATATCATTGTTACTTGAATAACATGACATTACACAAACGGTCAACATAATAGTCATAAGTTGAAGGAGTACAATCTAATACGATAAAACAGTCATAACGAAGTCCAAAGCCATATAAAACATTATCTAGAGTTATTCTAACACCAATACGACTAAAAAACAAATCAAAACCAACATCTAAAAGAACAGACACAGATCTAAGTTTCGTCGAATCTCTGGTGCATATAGGACGTCATGCAACATCAAAGAACGGCTACCACACAAGTCTACTCTGAAAGTGCCTATCCCTTTGACTTCTAGTTTCGCATTATTTTCCACGTAAATCCACCTTGATTTAGATGAAACTCGACAAAGCACCACAAACTCTTCTTGATCTCGACTCACTTGGTTAGTGGATCTTGAGTCTACAATCCACATAGGATAAGATTCAGTTAGTAAAGAGGTGCTAGAAACATATGTTGCACTTAGAGATGCATTTATAAATGCTACCTTTTTTCGGCTCAGTACATTCACAAGCAAAATGCCCCAACATTTGACAATTGTAGCACTTCATTTTGCTCTTGTCTTTCTTCTTGAAAAATCGTTTTTCTTTCTTGGAATTTAGCTTCTTCTTTTTCTTAGAGGGTCCTTCTCTAGTCTCTTTGTCTTTCCCATTCCTTTTCCAATTTTTCTTGCGCTTGAAGCCTGAAGATTTTGTACAACTTGACTCTGCCACAAAGACATTAGAAGCAGCTTTAGCAACACCAGCGCTCATCTTCAAGTTCAACATGGAGTGCAACATTAGAAAAAGTTTTGATGCTATCATTTGGGTCATGTTAACTTTTAAATGTTCCCAATTATTGGGAAGAGACCGAATCACTGCTTGAACTTGTTGCTCATCTGAAAGAACATGACTATTACTTTTGAGTTGAACTATCATGTTTGACATCACCCTAAGGTGTTGTTTGATATTATGATCATGACGCTTTTTGTAAGTGTCAAATTTGATAGTCAATTATCGGAGGCTGGTTACCGATGTACCCCCATACGCTTCTTGCAGATGGACCCACATAGCATGAGCAGTAGGGAATTCCTCACATTCATGTATAAGTCATCAACCACATAACTAACTATTATTCCATGTGCATTGAAATTAGTTTTTTTCCAAACTTTGTAACCTTCTAGATCCCTTCTGTTTTGTGCAGAATTACCCTCTTCTGGTTGATTCAAAACATGATTTATACCTTTCAGAGCATTTTGCTCTTCCGGTACATACCATATTTTATGACTCCAGATGTCGTAATTGTCACCATTAAGTTTTTCACCTTTGTTTAAGTCATCAATAATACCTTTTGATGGCATGTTTCTTATTGATATATAGTAAGGCAAGAATTTTTAATCAATTATGCATGTGGCATTTATTTCACGTATCAGTACACTTCTTCCAATTCTAAATGCCAACGATCGTTAGTTAGTACTATAACCCAACTAAGTGAGTTGGGGTCGAATCCCACAGGAAGTGATAAGTACTTGAGAATCAAGAGTCAAGTATGAATATGTTCAAATCAATCACAGGTAGAAACATTTACGAATAAAAGCATAGTTCAAATTAAGAGTGACACAACTGTCAAATATGGGGGTTTTGATTGTAATTATCAACTACAACAACAACAAATAACACGAATAAACAAGTATAGAGACATGTTCTTGGGATGTGATTGGATTATGGGATAAGGTAGACAAATGGGTGATTGTAATTAATAGAAAATAGCTGTAAATCAGTAAATAAGCTAGACTTTAGTGGGGATAAACGTTCTCTCAAACAATTTACCCCGCATCAAATTAGTTTCTCTCGAACACCAATTAGCAACAATTAAGAACATCATACGCTTTAGTCCATTCACTCCTTCGAGTTGACTGTGTGGAAAAGGGTTTAGGATTCACTCTCTCGAGCTGAACCCATGACAACCCAATACCCACAGATCATCAATTCAGTAATCTTGGTTTTAAAACCTCTCTCTCGAGCAAGTCAAAAACACAAAGATAGAATTGCATTTGCAACTATAGCCCTTTAAATTAGTCCACAATTACTGATTGAAATCACTTTTAAACAACATTTAAACTATCAATTGGCAATACCCAGTAGCTAAATCAACCCATAATCACTTAATCACACCCCAAGAATTGAGGTTTTAGCTAGACATCATAAAAAGATAGAAATCGTTACTAAATTGTGTTTCCATCAACTGGGTAAGATTAATTTCGTCTTTACAAAGGTCAAGATTGAAGAATCTCAAAGACCCACTTCCAATTTCTCAAATGTGGAAATCTTCAAATCTTCAAAGCTAAGGAAAAATTGTCTCAATCTCTCTAAACTAAAAAAATATTCTCAAATAGACTGATAGATAGATTAAAAGTAGTTACTAAACTAAATATTTAAAATGGTATTTATAGTCGCCAAAAATGTGCTGCGAAGGACCATTCAGCGCAGTTAGTTGGGATAACTGATCCACTCGGCGATCCGCCCTTTGGTCAATTCCATGGCCTTTTTGTTTTGGCCTTCAGTATCTTCAAGTTCTGTAACTTTGGGCGATAGAGCACTGCATCGCGGAACCGTTCGGTGACTTACCGACTTCTCCTTTCACTCGCCGACTTGATTTTGCTCCTTCAGGGCTTGGCTCACTGGAACTTTAGGCGAGATCAGGGCCATTCGGCGACTCGCCCAATGGGTTAGGCGATCATTAGTCCTTCTTTTCTTCGTTCTTTCAGCTGCCTTGTTCCTTTTTGCTCAATAGTGTCCATGCTTTGTTCCTCAATCCAAATACCTGGAATTCAAGGATTTACATCAGTTATTGGCACAAAATAAGCATTTGAGGACACTAAATCTATTAAAATAAAGTCGTAAATGAGTCCAAATCGTGGACTCATCAACACCCCCAACTTAAACTTTTGCTTGTCCTCAAGTAAAACTCAAGTTCAGCAGTTCAAAGAGGATGCCTTAGATAGTGCTACACAAGACTCAATCATGAATGCACACAAAAAGACTCAACTTACTCATGCAAGGATCAATTGTGCACTTAAAGATTCAAGTTGTGACTCACCATTACCAAAGACTTTCAAGTTCACAATACTTGCTTCAAATGCAAGTTCAAGCTCAACAAAGGTACTCAAATGCCCTTATACAAGGAATGATTCCATGTTCACACACAATGGTTTAGCAATTTATAGCTCCGGAATCACAACAACACTCGCGCTTACAAAGATAAACACAATGCATGATTTCACCCATAGGTTTGCCCTTATTTTCCAATCAACAATTGTTTCAGCTCACTCAAGATAAAAAAGGTCTTTTCAAGGCTTGTAATGGGGCTGAGTGTAAACGTATGGTCATTTAGGCTCAATGGTTGCAATCCTCATGAAATGTAGTATGAACAACATTTTCTTTCCTTTCCTTCATCATTCTCATTCATGCTTAAAAGTCACTCCATTATTTATCTTCCATGGAACACCGGACACCCCATTTTCACTTTATTCCACATCTTTTTCATTCTTTTCTTCTTTTTCTTTCCTTTTTTTTTTGTATGGAGGGGTTCCATTTTTTTCTCAAAATCATGGGTCAAGGGGACTTTGTTGCATTTCTTGATTTACCTTCTCTTTTTCACCACACCCCCAACTTAGGCTTTTGGCCTAAGTTGGCTATTCAAACAAACCAAAAATAATCAGGATAATGGGTAATGGATAAAGAAAGGTCACAATTTCATCAAGTTTCTTCCAAGAAAAGGTTAAGGCTCAAAGGGTGTTCAAGCGAGGTGCACACACTCACAAGGTAGGCCACAAAAAAGAGGTATAATGTCAAATTTGTTTCACTCTTCGAAGTTTCCTAAGATCATTTCAAAAGATTGCATCACTTAGCCAACCGGACCAACGGGGCAAATTCTAGGTGTCATCACACATGGTTCACAGTAAGCTCATCACACAAGGCATTGACACCAATGTCAAACAAGACTCCACACCTTCGCTAGTGTGCAATGTTCATCACAAGAGACTCAATTTGATAATTGGCTAGTCACAACGAGATGCAAAAAGTTCACATATTGTCTATGCAACATAATTTGGCCTCATCGTAGCCGCACATTCATTTTTGTTCGATTGTGAGCACTATTCTAGTCACCGGTATTGATCAAGACCAAGACTTAAATTTGCAAGAGAACAACCACATTCAAACACAAACAAGAAGTGGCACAATTTTTTTGAAAGGGTCTAAAAATCATTTACAATTAAAATAAGGAACCACAAGCTCAATCATTCACAAAATAGTGCAAAACACAATTAGAGCTCAAAAACCCAATATATAAACAAAATAATCATCACAAAAGGTGGGCCTCACCCCACCAAAAATAAAATCATTTGTCCTCAAATGCAAGCAAAATAATATCCAAAAGTCAAAAGATAAGACAGAGAGGGACGTAAAAAGGAATCCTGTCCACTCGGTCGCTTCATCTCTTTGGGCATCAGTGCCCGGTGCATCAACCTGGACTTAGGCATCAGTGCCCGGAATCATCTCAGAAGGAGAGGGTCCATTAGGATTAGCTAAGGGTGTATCAGGTAAAGAAGCCTGCATAGCTGTATCTACCATGACCTCCTCAGTCTCTGTGAGGCCCTCGTAGGAAGCTTCCTCAGCAACCCCAAGCATCTCCTCATCTATCTCTACCTCAGACTTGGGATCAGCTGCCTCATCAACTCTAGTATCATCTCCGGTGGTGGCCGGAGGCATGTCTGGTTCAACTGGCACATCGAGAATTTCCACGGTCCCGAAGATCATGGACATGTCGGTGGACTTCAGCTGGTCCACATCTCTCCTCAGTGCAGCAATAGCAGCCTTAAGAGCCGTCACCTCCTCAGTGGGCCCTTGGCCACACTCGTGCATCGCTATCCTAGCCGTAAGGGCATCAATGGTAGCGCTCAAAGGTGTCACATCATCAGCCAAGAGTGTCTGAAGCATGCCCAAAATGGAGGCCTCGAGCCTGGTAGCACGACAATCGGCAAAATGGGCTAGTTGCCCCATCAGGAGTAGTGCAGCCTGGGTGAGCAGGGGCCAGGAAATAGCAACAACAACAAATCTGGGTCTAGGGGGTAATAGGGCAGCAGAGAGACCTGGGATGTCAAAAGGAACAACACTAGAAGTACATGAAGGCCCATGGGCCGGAGTAGGAAAAGGTGCCTCTGCAGGTAATGTATGTGGATCAACAACCGAGGATGTATCCACCGGGGCTGCCTTCTTCTTCTCCGCCTGATCTTTTAAATATTCTGCATCAATCCTCCGAATATTGGTAGAGGATGTGTGAATCACTTCCACATCCTTCTTCATATCTCTAGGAACCAGAGCCCGTCTGCACAACTTGGTGATCAACATCGGAAAGGGGAGGGAAGTCTGGTGCTGCTTGGCCCGCATGAGCATCTCTGATACAATGATCATACCCAAGTTCAGCCTCGTCCCATCAATGACACAACCCAGACATGTTGCATTGTCATGGTGGAGTATAGATTCATTCTGGGACGGCTTGATCGTGTTGCTGATGAAACCAAACCAATACCTCGCCGCCACATAAAAGTCTTTCTTGTCAATAGCTGCCCCAACCTCTAGCCATCTAGGAGTACCATCTAATATCAATGGAGCCAACCACCTCTTCAGGTCTTCCAGTACCTTCGTCCTAATCTTGTATTGACAGTCATCCTCAAGCCTCATTGTACATTCTAGGACGGCATTAATGGCAGCAAAATCACACTATACCTTTTTCCCTCTGATAACCACGTGGTCAACCGACTTGAATTTAGCTATCGTCTTTTTCCCTTGTGGTATCAAGGCCCCATAAGCAACATAGAATTCTCGGACCCAATTTGGAATATATGGGCCACGGGGGTTGGTGAAGATCTGGAATTTTTTAGACTTCAGACAGCTCATAATCTCTAGGTACATGTCGATGACCCCATCAATGGACAAACACTTCTCCTCGATGATTATCATCAACCCCTCAATTTTTAGTCTATTCATAGATTTAGGAGGAGGACCCTGTACTGGTGGTGCTAAGACCAATGCATGTGCTGGAGCTGGAGGAGAAGGAGTGATAGCCTGAGGAGTCCTGATCCTAGATGGATCGTTCATCCTTTTGGACTGCAACTCAGCCCTTTGTGCTTCTAGTAATTCATCATCTTCGGGCTCTAAAACTGTAGCATGCTACCCCTGGTGCTCACCCTCACTCTCAGAAGTAGTAAGGTGGGTGGCATAGATACCGTCACTGTCGGAGCTGGCCCCCGGTGATGCAGGTGCCTTCCCTTTGCCTTTGCCTTTCCCACCATTTGTGGGAAGCTTGGTGGCCTTGCCCCTGGATGCAACTGCATCCTCATTGATAGTTATCCTCTTAGCCCTCTTGCGGGGCGTCATGTCTCTACCGGTAACCTTTGGTCTAGCCATGTCTGTAAAACATCAGGAAAAAGCTAAAAACAATTCAACCAAATGCACAGAAAATAAGTTGCAGACAGACTCGCCGAATCAGTTGGTGAGTCGCCGAATCTCTTTATCGAGTTAGATCGAGCTCGCCGAAAGGATTGGCTAAAAAATCTCAGAAAATTTTGGCATGTCGGTGATGAAAGGGCCTTTCGGCGAATCGCTGACAGCATTCAGCAAGCAAGGATTCACCCGCCAAAAGTTACAGTGCAATTAAGGGTCAGGGGTACAGACAAAGGGCGACCAAGAAGACTTTCAGCGAGTCGCCGAGTGCCTTCGGCGACTTTAAGCTTTTCGCCGAAAGTTACAGAACCAAACTACACATTTAGCACGAAATTAAAGGTGAGATGGGGCACTTCGGTGAACCGCCAAGTGGTTCGACGAGCTAGACCCAGCTCGCCAAACGACCCAATGTGCCTACTTTTAACCTAACTTCTTGAATTAAACCCCGCAACCCCCGAAAACAAAATCAAAGCATACACTTATCAAATTCAACTAAGAACCATTATACCTATTACCCCGGGATACTCAGACTTCTGCCAGTTTTGTCAAATTTGGCCATTTGATGACTTTTTCCCTTAAGAATGACGTCGCCCGCTCTATAATTGGGCAAATTACGTCATTTGGCGCAAATACTGGCTACTTAGACTTCACCCGACTAGACCCAACAACACGCAAGCACAACGCCACAAGAATTAATCAATTTTGAGGCACAAAAACTCGGGAATTCAACAATACAAACTTTACGGGCAAAATATTCGATTTAAATTAGGCACACATAAACAATTAAGATCAGAGAGGCCGAACACACTTCAACAAGATAGGATCGTTGCAAATGAGTACAAAATCGCTAAAAATAACCGGGGTTCGGAAGACTAACCTTAGATGCCGAATAATATAGATTGAAATTCTATGTGGCAAAGTAATCCACTCTGAACATACGATCAATGACTCAAATATGATAAAAATGCAAGAAATATAGAAAATAATGTGCGGGTGTGAGTTTGGGAAGATTAAAAGTGAGGGAAAGTGAGAGTTTGAAAGTTTAAATCTTTGGCCTTCAAAAATCGTCCAGTTCTCGCCCATTCGGTGAAATTAGTCTTGCTCGCCGAACCACTCGATGACACGCTGAGTGGTCACTTACATCGCTGAGTTTTACAGGACTTCCAGTTAATTCGGGGGTCCAAATGGTGGACTAGATCGCGATCGCCAACCTGGTCGGTGGTTCGCCAACCAGCTCTTGGGCTCACTGACTTTTACAGACTCCAATTTAAAATTGCTTTGAGTCCAACGGTGATCCAAGTCGGGCTCGCCGACCTCTTCGGCGATGCGCCAACTGGACCTTCTGCTCGCCAATCTTCACTTTTTCAAACATATTTCCCACTTTTGACATGCACAATCAACACACCATTATTTCATACTTAAAATAAAAGAAAATAAAACTTGGGTTGCCTCCCAAGCAGCGTCTTAGTTAACGTTGTGGCATGACGCAAGTCCACACTCAAACCTTATTTTTGGGGTTGGCCATAGTATCACTAGGGAACCCCCCCCCCCCCTTGTTGTCTCGAGTTAAGATGAGACGAGATATGACCCATTTGGGTCTCCAACTGTTTGATCAACGCGGAATGAGAGGTAACAGTCTTACTAAGGGTTGACATATCTTCTTTAATTTCTTTCAAAGTTTTGTCTAACCCTTCCACTTTGTTGAGGATATGATTGAGCATATACTCAAATCGAACACCTTTCGAATCATTTGGCTTTTGGCACTCGTGGGGAGGCACATACCTATCTTTCTCCCCATCTTTATAATCTTAGGCATCTCTATATGCCTAGAATGCTAATTATGCCCGCATTTACGCCTAGTTTGAATTCAAAATGTATTCGTTTGTAGTCTTATAGAGTCTTTTAGTTGTTTATGAGCTAACCAACATGATTAGTTGTGTAGGTGAGCTTAATTGGAGAAACGAGCGCAAAAAGGGACAATGGAAGAACATAGAGGATTCAAGTCAAAAGAGAGCAAGGAAGAAGCTGGAGGAAAATCAACTAAGGCAGTTCCATATCCTCTCCGCGTCGCGGAGCGGAGCTATAATTTGGCTTGCGAAATTATGAATTGAGGCAGAACCCTCCGTGTAGCTAGCGCATCGTGGAGAAAAGTCCCAGGTTTTATTCGAAGAAGCAATCGTGAGGCAGAACACTCTGTGGAGTGCCCGCGTCGCGGAGGAGGCCAAAGTGCCTGGAATCAGAATTTGGAAGTCCCTCCGCGTCGCGCCTTGAAGTCCCAGATTTGGCTGTTTCGAGTTTTAGTATAAATAGGCCATTATTTTATTTTATTGATTATTCTTTTTCTAGGATTTGAAGAATGACAACTTGGGAGAATGTTTCCACCATTTTTAGGTTTTTTCCTAAACTCCTTTCCTTTCGATTTTTGTATGTTATTTGAACATTGTTTGATCGATTCTTGGATTATGAGTAGCTAAATACCCTAGTTCTAGGATTGTGGCTACATGATGATTGTAATCTATTAAGTTTTCATTGGGTTAATGTCAATTATCATATGAATCTTTCTTATGTTCTTGTTTTTCGTATTTCATGACTGATCACCATTGAAATAAATACATTGTCCAAATTGAACTCGGGAGAGGAATAAGAGGATAGAACGTGGGACATAAGGAGCATGATTAATTCTAAATAACTAGGGTTAATTTGTATCTAGGATAGGGATATACCTAGAAACCTTGCTTGGGTCACCATATAGGAAGAAATCGTAATGCTCGATACTTAATCCATCCTATCCATGCTCAACGATGTAGTTATGGTGTTATTTATCGTAGGCGATTAGAGGTCAGGAGACCATGGTCATACATTTAACCCTGTGATTCATTGATTCGATGGTTGATAATTACCCATATAAATGATATTGATTGCATGATTCCTGATAAAAGTTGCAGCCCTGGACTTTACCCAATCACTGTTTTTAACCCTTGAAATTGAATCGCTTTTGTTACATTTTATTACAATCTTAGAAGTAGAAACTAAATCACTTTTGAAATCTTGAATACACTTGTGTTTAGCTGAAAGTTAGAGAAGTTAAGTAATTCTAAGCATAAGTCCCTGTGGGTACGATACCCGGCTCTTAAAAAGAGCCACTTTAATACTTGAACGACCACATGCACTTACGTGTGCGATTTGGCTGCAACACCTTCCAATTGGGATTCTGTTCCCTCCATTCACGATCATGATCCTTCCAACCTTCATCCCTATTCCAACCTTGGTTACCACCCTGCCTCGGGTAGTTTGAACGATAACCACCGCCTTGGTTGGCTAGGAAATTCACCTCTTCATTATATAAAGCCTCGAACTTGGCTTCATCTGCGGCTCCCATGACTTTTTTAGACAAAATGTCAAGTTGTGTCAATCTTGGCCATGTTCTGGTCTCTCTCTTGGTCTTTCTCCATCTGCTCTTTGGTCAATTTGAATGTGAGAGGAGAAACCTGATCTTCACGGGTGTACCAAGCCCGATTGATTGTAGTCATGCCATCCAAGAGTTGGGCTGCTATAGCATAAGGTTGTTGCATCAAACCTCCCGAAGAAAGTTGGTTAGCAACGCCCTTGTTTATCGAGTCAAGGCTTCGGTAAAAATACTGCAGCAAAAAACTGTCGGGTAAGCCATGAGTTGGGCATTGGAGCACCAACTTCTTGAATCGTAGTCAAGTTTCATGAATTGGCTCCCCCTCCAACTGTTTAAATCTCTAAATGTTGTCCTGAAGAGTCATCATCTTTGAAGAAGGGAAAAATCGCACTTGAAATGTGGTGACCAACTCCTCCCACGAAGTGACTGATTCACGTGGCAATTCAGCCAACTACTTACAGGCTTTTCCCATTAAGGAGAATAGGAACAACCTCAACTGGGCTGACTCTTGGAATATATTCTTGAAGGAGAATGATCCGCAAACATCCACAAAATTTCTAATGTGCTATGGGGATCCTCATGAGCCAAACCACCGAACAACCTGCAACATAGTACTTGTAATGTGAAACACTGCATTCCCTTCGGCCGGAGGCAAGCAAATGGCACCAATACCACCCATAAGATGTGGGTCATTAATATTAGGCTCGTTGACATCATTGAGGTTTCCGATGTCATCTTGGTGGCCTACTTGGCTACCATTGCTTCCAATTACACTCATACTTCCAGTTTCACAACACAACAAGCAAAACAAAACTAAACTAAAGTAAGTTCAACTATGACTAACAAGAACAAAATTCCACTTAACTAAAAATTCTCAAGTAACACCACTCCCCGGCAGCGGCGCCATTTTGATTTCACGTATCAGGACACTTCTTTCAATTCTAAGTGCCAATGATCGTTAGTCAGTAATATAACCCAACTAAGGGAGTTGGGGTCGAATCCCACAGGGAGTGATACGTACTTGAGAATCACGAGCCAAGTATGAATATGTTCAAATCAATAGGTAGAAATATTTATGAATAAAAGCATAGTTCAAATTAAGGGTGACACAAGTGTCAAATATGGGGGTTTTGATTGTAATTATCAACTACAATAGCAGCAAATAACACGAATAAACAAGTATAGAGATGGGTTCTTAGGATGTGATTGGATTATGGGATAAGGTAGACCAATAGGTGATTGCAATTAATAGAAAATAGTTGTAAATCAGTGAATAAGCTAGACTTTAGTAGGGATAAACTTTCTCTAGAACAATTTACCCCGAATCAAATTGGTTTCTCTCGAACACCAATAAGCAACAATTAAGAACAGCCGACGCTTTAGTCCATTCACTCTCTCGAGTTGAATGTGTGGAAAAGGGTTTAGGATTCACTCTCTCGAGCTGAACCCATGACAACCCAATGCCCACATACCATTAATTCAGTAATTTTGGTTTTAAAACATCTCTCTCGAGTAAGTCAAAAACACGAAGGTAGAATTGCATTTGCAACTACAACCCTTTAAATTAGGCCATAATTACTGATTGAAATCACTTTTAAATAGCATTTAAACTATCAATTGACAATACCCAACAGCTAAATCAACCCATAATCACACCCCAACAATTGGGGTTTTAGCTAAACATCATAAAAAGATAGAAATCGTTACTAAATTGTATTTCCATCAACTGGATAAGATTAATTTTGTCTTTACAAAGGTCAAGATTGAAGAATCTCAAAGACCCACTTCCAATTTCTCAAAGGTGGAAATCTTCAAAGCAAAGGAAAAATTATCTCAATCTCTCTAAACTAAAAAATATTCTCAAATAGACTAATAGATAGATTAAAAGTAGATACTAAATTAAATATTCAAAAAAGTATTTATAGTCGTAAAAAATGTGTTGCGAAGGACCATTCGCACAGTTAGTCGGGATCTCCGATTCACTCGGGGATCCACCCTTTGGTCAATTCCATCGCCTTTTTGCTTTGGCCTTCATCATCTTCAAGTTGTATAACTTTGGGCGATATAGAACTGCATCGCAGGACCGTTTGGTGACTCGCCGACTGCTCATTTCTCTCGCTGACTTGATTTTCTCCTTCAGGGCTTGGCACACAGAAAGTTTAGTCGAGATCATGGCCATTCGGCGACTTGCCCAATGGATTAGGCAAACCATCAGACCTTCTTTTCTTCGTTCTTTCAGCTGCCTTGTTCCTTTTTGTTCAATTGTATCCATGCTTTGTTCCTCAATCCAAATACCTGGAATTCAAGGATTTACATCAGTTATTGGCACAAAATAAGCATTTGAGGACACTAAATCTATTAAAATAAAGCCCTAAATGAGTCCAAATCGTGGAATCATCAGGCATACACATTCAAGCAAATCAATTCTCATAAAAGTTTCATATTTAATGTAAAATCGAAAAGGCACGTAAGCATCCAATCATCATCTACAAACTAAATATTTAACCAAAATTTGAAACTAACTTCTTAATGTATACACTTATATATTGAAGACTTTTATAAAAAGGATTTTTAAGTCTAATAACTCAAATTGAAAAAATACAAACTACATAATTCATATCTTGAAAAAACAAATAAATAATAACAAACTACAAGTAATTCAAAGACTAAAATCCTCCCACAAGTCTTCAAGACAATAAATATACACCCAAAAGGCTAATTGGGCCAAATATCATGATAAACATCAGTCAATCTACTACCCCACGGTTCACGAAGAGCGTCTGTTAAATTAGCTAAGGCTCTCCAATTTGAAATTATTCACCTTTTTTGAAACATAATAATAATATATAAACACATATATTATATTTTAAAAAAATATCCTAAAAGGACACTAATTCCTTTTCCAAAAGGAGTACCCCCCAAAAGGATTAAAAACGTTTTATTTGATTATTATTATTTTTTTCAGTCCCTAATTTCAAAAATGCATATCTTAAACGTTTAAAATTCAGTTTTCTATTATAATATATTGTCCTAAAGCTACAAACGAGTAGATCATGAAAAATGATGTTTTGAACTAAAAAATTGTACAACCAATTTCCAAATCACAACCAAAGAAATATATTTTTTTCGGAAAAAAATAGTCAAAAACAGCCAACTTTCAAAAAGTCATATCTCACTCGTTTTAAACCGTTTTTTCATTATAATATATTTTCGGAAAGCTACAAACGAGCAAATCATGAAAAAATAAGTTTCTACCTAAAATATTGTACGATCAATTTCCTGATTGCAACCAACAGAAGTAGTTTTTCCGTAAAAGATAGTAAAAAACAACCAACTTTCAAAAATTCATATCTCACTCGTTATAGATCCGTTTTTACATTATAACATATTTTTGGAAAGATAGGAACAAGAAAATTATGAAAAATTAAGTTTCTATCCAAAATAGAGTACAATCAATTTCCAGATCGCAAGCAATAGAAGCAGTTTTTCTGTAAAAAGCAGTAAAAAATAACCAACTTTCAAAAATTCATATCTTACTCATTTTAGATCCGTTTTTTTATTATAATATATTTTCGGAAAGCTACGAATGAGCAGATCATGAAAAAATAAGTTTCTACATAAAATATTATTCAATCGATCTCCAGATCGCAACCAACAGAAGCAGTTTTTCCATAAAAATTACAGGATTTCTTTCTTGTAGGACAAGGAATCCTATCTACAATTTGAGTCAGAATCAAATGGGATTTTGAATCCTATTTACAATATAATTAATCTACATTCAAATAGGACTTAAAAAAATCCTAACTTCTTCCATTTTTTTCTTTTCACTAACTCTCAAGGAAAAAGTAGTCACAGTCTATGTCTTTTCAACAATACAATGAATGCACATGAAAACATTAAATAATGAGATCAATTAACCTGACTCTGATACCATTGATGGAATTTTAATCGCAAAAACAACAACAAGATGTGTACCTTAATACTTGAAGCGAAATTATTTGTTGTTGATTTTTCTGTCGAAACGAATTGCTCCATATCTCTTTTTGAATCATAAGGAAAAAAAATATTCTTGTTCACAAACTAAGTGTTTGTCTATGTGTTGATTGAATAATGGCAAAAAGATGACTTTTGGTTTTTCTTTGTTTTTCTTTTCACTCAGTTTCTACGTTCTTCTGTTTATTTTTCCACATTGCTTTAAGTTAATCCCACTAGGGGCATTTAAGGAGGGGGGGGGGGGATTGAAATGTTAATGTATAAATGTTTCCTCATATCCTTTTTAAAGGATTATTCAATTATGTGGACTGACTCCACTCAACTCGGTTCTACCTGACCTAATTCGTTTTTGTCTTATCTGATTTAATTAATTAATTAAATAGATAATTTTTTTTAAAGAATAAGATAGAACAGTTACAGAGTAAGTGTTCAACCCCCTCCCCCCCTTAAAAGGCTCCTAGTGGGAGTAACTTGTTTTAGACGTGGGAACATAAAAAATGAGAGGGAAAGAACGTGAGAAAGATAAAAACAAAAAATCAGTAAAGAAATAGAGAAGAAAGTTTCTAACACAATTCAATCTACACACTAAGGAAGACTTTTAGTTTGTGAACAAAAACGATGTTGGTTTCTTTGTGATTCAAAGAGAGATCTAGAGCAATTCCTTTCGACAATAAAATCAACAACAAATATTTCTGCTGCAAGTTATAAAGTACACATCTTGCTGTTGTTTTGCCCTTAATATTCCTTCATTGGTGTCAAAGTCACCGTTATTGATTCCATTATGCGGTGCTTCCTTATGTATTCACTGTGTTGTTGAAAAGAAATAAATTGTGTCTAATTTTTCCTTGAAAATTAGTGAAAAGAAAAAAATTGGAAGGACGTTTTTTTGTTATTCTTTTTCGAATGTGGATTAATTATATGGTAAGTAGGATTCAAAATCGTATTTGATTCTAAATCATATTATAGAGAAGATTCCTTATTCTACAAAGAAAGAAATTTTGTCAATTTTTTAAAAAAAACTGCTTCTATTTGTAACGATTTGGAAATTGGTTGTACAATATTTTTGGCAAAACTTAATTTTTCATGATCTACTCGTTTGTAGCTTTCCGAAAATATATAATGAAAAACGGATTTAAAATGAGTGAGATACGAATTTTTAAAAGTTGGCTGTTTTTGACTGTTTTTTTGGAAAAACTGCTTCTGTTGATCGCGATTTAAAAATTGAGTATACAGGTTTTTGGTTCAAAACATAATTTTTCATGATCTATTAATGGTAGCTTTCCAAAAATATATTAAAAAATATATTATAATAGAAAAACATATTTAAAACGAGTGAGATGAATTTTTGAAGTTGGGCTAAAAAAATACGTTTTTTAAAAAAGTTTTTTTTGAGAAAGTATTTTGTTCTTTTAAGATTATTCTTTTGGAAAAGGAATATGTGTCCTTTTAGGATTTTTTAAATATATGTGTTTATATATATATATTATGTTTTGCAAATACATTGATCTTGTTTATTCGTTTAGTCTTTATGTTCCTTAAATAGTTTTTTGTGTCTTCTACAAATGAAAAAGACGTATGTCGTCACATTTAATGGTTCAATCATTCTTATTTTTCCTTGTTTCTATTTCAAATATGAATGAACAAGAACAAATTCAAATTATTCCAAGTGGGAGTTCTCGAAGAGCAAAAGGACAATGTTGAAGAGCACGTCGTTGTGAGACATGTTTCTGAGGGCGAAAAACTATACAGATTGGTGTTTCGAGGCTGACACATAATCTATTAAGGAATCAAAGAGTTATTTGAAAGAAAATAGATAAAGATCTAAAAGAGTTTATGTCTTTGAAGATGAATCCTCTTGACTCTTTATTAGACTTCCTCAGATCCTTTGTCATGAAATTTGATGAGGTTAATGAAAGTGTCATTCAAGTTGAAGAGTGGGATGTATACGATGTTTTGTATCATTCCTTACCAGAATACTAGAAGATTGAACTGAATGAAACTTATTTCAAAATTGGGAAAAATGAACCATTATGGGAGTATGTGGTAAGTATAGGACTTAAGTGGGTAAACTTCACAACATAAACATAGTTTAGTATTGAATTTTGTTGTTTATTCTTTACACATTATGTGATGAACATCTTTGATTATGCTTTATTATTAATATTTGAGTTTTATCCTCTTTTATGGATTAGTGGATTGTTATTCTACTGTGAATGATCATATGGTGTTTGATTATTAGACATGTAAATCTTCGCGATTATGGTCTAAAATATATCATACACATTAAGAAATTAGTTTCAATTTTTTGTTAAGTATTTAGTTCGTAGATGATGATTGGATACGTACGTGTCTTTTTGATTTTATATTAAATATGAAACCTTTATGAGAATTGATTTCCTTGAATGTGTATGTCACATGCATAGTTAATTAATTAAACAAAATACTTTCCCAATTGCCTCTCAAATACCGTCATGGCATAAACGTTATCACTATTGATTTAAACAAATCTGAAAAATTGAACAGTGATAATTACAACATTTGGAGTAGTAAAATATGGTATGTACCGGAAGAGAAAAATGTGCTCAAAAGTATAAATCATATTTTAAATCAATCAGAAGAGGGAAACACTGCACAACACAGAAGATACCTTGAAGCTTATAAATCTTGAAAAAAGGCTAATTCCGCTGCACGTGGAATAATAGTTTGTTATGTGGTTGATGACCTCATATATGAATGTGAGGAATTTCCTATTGCTCATGTTATGTGGGCACATTTGCAAGGAACGTATGGAGGTATGTCTGTAACTCGCCTCCGACAGTAACTATCAAATTTGACACTTATAAGAAGCGTCATGATCAAAATGTCAAACAACACCTAAGGGTGATGTCCAACATTATAGCTCAACTCAAGAGTGTTGGCCATGTTCTTTCAGATAAGCAACAAGTCCAGGCAGTGATTCGGTATCTTCCCAAATAATTGAGAACATTTGAAGGTTAAACTTGACCCATAATGATAACATCAAAACCTTTTCTAATGTTGCTCGCCATATTGAACTTGAAGATGAACGACTTGGTGCTTCTAATGCCTTTGTGGCAGAGTCAAGTGGTACAAAATTTTCAGGCTTCAAACGCAAGAAGAATTGGAAAAGAAATAGGAAAGACGAAGAGACTGGAGAGGGATCCTCTAAGAAAAAGAAGAAGCCTAATTCCAAGAAAGGAAAATGGTTCTTTAAGAAGAGAGACAAGAGCAAAATAAAGTGCTATAATTGCCAAGTGCTAGGAAACTTTGCTTGTGAATGTAGCGAGTTGAAAAAGATAGCATTTTCAAACTCATTTGAAGTGCTACATATGTTTCTAGCACTTTTTTACTAACTCGATCCACAGACCATGTGTGTCGAGATCGAGAAGTATTTGTGAAGTTTTTTCAAGTTTCATCTAAATCAAGATGGATTTACGTGGAATAATGCAAACTGAAAGTCAAAGGAATAGGCACTTGTAAAGTAGACTTGTGTGGTGGTTGTTCTTTGATGTTGCATGACGTTCTGTATGCAACAGAGATTTGACATAACTTAGTATCTATGTCTGTTCTTTTAGACATTAGTTTTGATTATTTTTTTTAGTCGTAATGGTGTTAGAATAACTATAATGTTAATATGGTTTTGGACTTCGTTTTGACCGTTTTGTCGTATTAGATTGTAATCCTCAAACTTATGACTATTATGTTGACCATTGAGTAATGACATGTTATTCAATTAACAATGATGTTGATGTTATTACATGAGATACAAGATTAGGTCACATAGGGAAAGATCGAATGAATAGGTTGGCAAAAGATAGAGATATAGGTTTTTATTCACTATGTTGTTAAAAAGAAATAAATTATGTCTAATTTTTCCTTGAAAATCAGTGAAAAGAAAAAAATTGGAAGGAGTCAAAGTTTTTTTTTTAATTCTTTTTTGAGTGTGGATTAATTATATGGTAAATATTTTGATTCTGACTCATATTGTAGATAAGATCCTTAGTCTACAATGAAAGAAATTCTGTCATTTTAAAAAAAAAAAACTGCTTCTGTTTGTAGCGATTGGGAAATTGGGTATACAATATTATTGGTCAAAACTTATTTTTTCATGATCTACTCATTTGTTGCTTTTCCAAAAATATATTATAATGAAAAAACAGATTTAAAATGAGTGAGATGTGAATTTTTGAAAGTTGGCTGTTTTGGCTGTTTTTCCGAAAAAACTGCTTCTGTTGGTTGCGATCTGGAAACTACGTGTACAGTTTTTTGTTCGAAACATGATATTTCATGATCTACTCATTTGTAGCTTTCCGAAAATATATTATATTAGAAAAACAGATTTAAAACGAGTGAGATATGAATTTTTGAAGTTGGGCTAAAAAAAACGTTTTTTTAGAAGTTTTTTTTGAGAAAATTTTGTGTTCTTTTAGTATTATTCTTTTGAAAAAGGAATATGTGTGCTTTTAGGATTTTTTTAATATATGTGTTTATATATGTTATGTTTTTCAAACATATTGATCTTGTTTATTCGTTTAGTCTTTGTGCTCCTTAAATAGTTTTTTGTGTCTTCTACAAATGAAAGTGACATATGTAGTCACATTGAATGGTTCAACTATTCTTATTGTTTCTTTGTTCCTATTTCAGACATGGATGAACAAGAACGAATTTGAATTATTCCAAGTGAAAATTCTTGAAGAGCAAAAGGACAACGTAGAAGAGCACGTCACCATAGGACATGTTTCTGAGGGCGAGAAATCTTACGTATTGGTGTTTCGAGGGCGACACAGAATCTAATAAGGAATCAAAGGGCCATTCGAAGGAAAAAAGATAAAGATCTGAAAGAGTTTATGTCTTTGAAAATGGATCCTCTTGACTCTTTATTAGACTTCCTCAGATCCTTTGTCATGAAATTTGATGAGGTTAATAAAAGTGTCATTCAAGTTGAAGAGTGGGATGCATATGATATTTTGTATCATTCTTTATCAGAATACTGGAAGATTGAATTGAATGAAACTTATTCTGAAATTGGGTATCATGAACCATTATGGAAGTATGTGGTAAATATATGAGTTAAGTGGGTAAAACTTCACAACATAAACACAGTATAATATTGAATTTTGTTGTTTATTCTTTACAAATCATGTGATGAACATCTTTGATTATGCTTTAATATAAATATTTGAGTTTTATCCTCTTTTATGAATTAGTGGATTGTTATTCTACTGTGCATTATCATATGGTGTTTGATTATTAGACATGTAAAATTTCGTGATCATGGTCTAAAATCTATCTATATATAATAGGACAATAAAAAGTGACATGTATCAGCATCATAAAATTTTTAATTTTAAATTTTTAATTTATAAATAATTTTAATTTGTGTTAGTTCGTTATGTTCAATTTAAATTTTAAAATGATTTTAAAAAAAATTAAACAGATTGTTTTTCGGATTAGAAATGAAATGTTTCTATTCCTTTTTATCTTAAAAATAATTAACTGTCTTTTTATTATTTACATTTATTTAATTATTTTTAAAATTACATTTATTTAATAATTTTAGAATTTTTTATTTATTTCAAAATAAATAATCAACATTTATTTCAATTTCTTAATAACGCAATCAATAGTAAGAAGAAGAATGCTAAATTTAAACTGTTAATTTGTTTTAAATGTGAAAGTTGGGAGTTGAAAATTTATTTTAAATTAATAAAATTTGTCAATTAAATTCATTTGTTTAAATATATATATAATATATATAAAATACAAAGTAGTTACAACTAAATTTCCATCAAATTTTGCTAAGAGATAAGTTTGAGTTTTACACTACTATTAACTTCCTCATCCACATCCGTAACTTCTCCACACAATCCTCTTCTTCTGATAAACTATAAACTTCATTTACATATCAAATTGAGGAAACTACTGTATTATTATGATAAAGAAGGTAAAAATACTTTTTCATAGATTACCTTCTTATGTATTTTTTTAATTCAAATTTTGAAATTTATAGATCACAATTAAAAAAATTGAAATACGTTGTCTAATTTTGTGCTCTATTTGTTTTGAAATTTTAATTTTCTTTTCGATTTGGTAGTTTTTCTTGACAATGTTTTGTTCTTCTTTTTTGCAGATTTGATATTCTCTAGCAATTTCATCTATAGCCGTTTAAATTTCAGTTTGCTCCATTTGTTACTTCACATAAAAGTGTAATAATTATCCTACCAGAACAATAAATAAATTTTCAGGTTTGCATTTATTTTCTTTTAAGAAATAGTCATTTTTAGATCAATCTGTGACAAAATGTCAAAATTTATTAATAATATTATTTGAAATATAACTAAAATACTAAATGAAAAAGTTAGTAAAAACATCATTGTAGAAAAAGTATTGAATAAAGTTATTTGTTTTGAAATTTTAATTTTCTTTTCGATTTGATAGTTCTTCGTGACAATGTTTTGTTCTTCTTTTTGCAGATTTGATATTCTCTAGCAATTTCATCTATAACTGTTTAAATTTCAGTTTGCTCCATTTTATACTTCACATAAAAGTGTAATAATTATCCTAACAGAACAATAAATAACTTTTCAGGCTTGCATTTATTTTCTTTTAAGAAATAACCATTTTTAGATCAATCTGTGACAAAATGTCAAAATTTATTAATAATATGATTTGAACTATAAATAAAATATCAAATGAAAAAGTTAATAAAAACATCGTTGTAGAAAAAGAATTGAATAAAGTTAGTTAGTGAAGTCACTTTTCTTTTGAATCTGTGTAAGTACATCTGAGGTGATAGCACCTACGTGTCAATACCATAAAAACAATTTTTTTAAATTACTAAAATTACTTTTAAAATGATTTTAAATCAGATCCAGAAAATAGAGAATAACTTTAAATCTATATTTATTATTATAATTTTAAAAGCTTAAAAATATTGGAGTTCGAAATATTTAAAAAAGGGTTGAAAATTTTACTTTTAGGATAAATATTTAAGATAATGCTGCTAAAATTTAGGAATATCAAATTAATAATTTTATCTTTTGAAATACAATTTAAAATAAAAGTTAAATTGTTAAATAATAATAATAATAATAATAATAATAACAATTTGTATAATAATATATTTATTTGCAATCAGTTAGTTTCCACTAAAACTGTTTTCCAATTTGAATTTTAAAAATAGATAAATGCAAACTCAAAAAAGAGGAAATAACTAAAATTTAATCACGTTTATTTTTACCCTTTTTAATTAATATATAATAATATATTTAATTGAAAATCAGTTAGTTTCCACTAAAACTGTTTTTCAATTTGAATTTTAAAATTTTAAAATATTTAAAATATATAATTTTATTTTATATGTAATAGAATTAAATAATTTGTACTATTAATTAAACAATGTAACAAAATTCTAAGTTGGCGGCCATTAAAATGATGAATAATTTGTACTACTACTTTTTTTTTATTGTTAATTTGTCACAATCCAAAACGAGTCATGAGTGGCACCACACTTAACCTCCTAGGTGGACGAACCAATGAAGCCAACCCCAATTTATACTCACTATTCAACTTACAAAATACAAACCATTATGCTAAAGCTTAAATCTTATTAAATATCCCAAAACCTGAAAGTCAGCACATCAAGGACATCTATTCTAAAAATACCAAGTCTAAGAGTATTAAAGAAATCAAAATAAATAAGTAGAATAGTCTATGTCCGAAATCTAATGACATCATGTCATGACCAAGAGAATCCAACATGAGTTGGAAGGAAAGCTCACCCTGAAATCTGATGTACTAGAGATTGTCTAGAGCTGAGGGCGAGTCGAAGTCGATGGTACACTCGTTGCACTCCACAAAAGGAAAACGAAAAAAACACAAGTAGGGGTCAGTACAAGGAACATGTACTGAGTAGGTATCACCGGCCAACCAAAAATAAAAATTAATATGCAATGAATAATAGTATAAAATCAACTGTGATCCTTAGCAGGTGGCAATCAACAAACAACATGAACCAGTGACAACAACACTGAAGTAAGTACATAATCAGTCAATAATATCAAGAACACACATGAGGACGCATGCCTCCACAACAAGCTCATTTGGGAATTGAGTTCTTTAGATTGAGTACATCAAGTTATTTATATATGTTTTCCTTTAATGTTACCGTGCTGGACCGTGACATCCGATCTAATAATATCATGTCGGCTCGTGGCAACCGATCCAATATATCATGTCGGAACGTGACACCCGATCCAATAATATCATATCAGTTCGTAGCACCCGATCAAATATATCATTAATTTATTATTTATTATCGCCACTTTTCACTTTATTAACAATATTTCATCAAACCTTCTTTATTCAAGGCATCACTTCGATAGAGAGGGTTCAAGATTATAAATTTCACGATCTCAGGATTCTAGACCAATCACAAACCACATAACCAAGCCACACAATCAAGTACATAGAGAATTTCACAATATCACTCAATGCATATCAATCACTATTAAGAGTCTATTTATCAAATAGAATAAACCATAAGCTAATTTTCCAAAGCTTTTCCTTTCCTCAATGCCTCCGAATGTTTCCAATCTATTAAACATGCATAATTCATAAGTATACAATTCTATGGACACCCATGTTACTATATGTATAGCCTAGACCCAAAAACTCACCCAAATCTATAATCGCTTTCCTAAAGTTCAAGCCTAAGGATAAGTCTCAATTTCTCCAATTATCATAACTTTGATGGTATCAAATTATATAATACACCTAATATTTAATTACTTAACTCAATAAGTTAAAACTTAAATTATAATGTGATAACCTATAAAAAGAATCTCAAACAACAAAGACGGATATGAAGTCACTGGCGTTAATACCAGTAAACTAGGATGTATAACCACTAACATATAAAACTTAACACAATTAGCAAATTCATTAGCAATCATTGGGCATCATTACCCAATGATTGCCAACGTCCTTTAAGTCCAAAGAACGGCAACAACATTTATTCTCTTTTCTTGCAGATTCACACCAATACAACCATTAAAAATTCCTTCTCTCTTTCATAACCCAACATTATAATATTATTATGAATAATAATATGACCCTTGCCTTAAAAAGCATATATTGAATACTTTACTAATCAGTTTGTCGTCACTCTGATTGTGTCCAAGCGGTGATGTCCTCCCGAAGGTTACCCTATTTTTTTAAATTCTTGAAATAAAATGATCTAAAGTAACATAGGGTATTAACTTAATTTATGGGTTTGGCTCATTAATCACCAACTAATAAAATTATTATTTTTTGATAAATATCCATCAACTAAATAACCAAAGTTAAATGAATAGTACAAAATCACCATTTAAAATTTACGGAGAGCTTCTTTTATGAAAGAAATAGGCCTAGTGTTCAAAACGACCTTACGGGTCATTTCATTAGATACCAATTTACCCATAAAAGGTCCACAACATGTTCTCAAGGACCTTGGCACAATCATTAGAACAAATTTTATTTTTTCTCACATAACCATGATAAAATCATGAATCAATACTGGCTACAACAAGAAGAGAACCTAAACCAACCACCCACATTCATAACACACAAACCATCATAGATCTTATTAATATTTCCTTCTCACAACACAAACTTTCCATGATCTTAAGTTAAAAGAAATTAATCTTTAGACATTAGGTACTCATCAAAGGAGAATCAAACTTATCTAACCAAAAAAAAAAACAAGTGATCAAGTAACCACCCATCGAGCGATACACCCAAGTATATAGATTCTCTAAGAAGAATGTTGAAATGCTAGATTAGTAGTTGTGATTGTAGATAACCCTTAGGAACGGTTGAACTAAACCCAATGGTCCCCACATTCAACCACACATAATTGAAACATGACCTCAACAATTAGATGAATATTAAGACTGTCAGACCACTACAAATACCCATGGTAGCTTCTATAAATTCTCATAAACAAGGTGGTACATGTAGAACGACTGGAATGCTTCAACAACTCCAAGACAACACCAAATATGTCATTTGAGATAACCAAGTATGCCCAAACATCCTACCCTACTAAGAGGATATCACAAAATTGGTACACCAGATTCACCACTAGGGATCCACCCACAAAGGTGACAACACATGTGGGCATAGCTTGTGAATCATACTCCACATCATGTACATAACAAAATAGGTGGTCACAAAAGAATGTACGAGAACAAGGTTGAGTAATAGTAAATGTTTTCTCTAAAGAACCCATATCAAATATCTCTATTCAGTTGACTCCATTTCTTTGGTTCTTAGCTACCAACAATCCACCGATCTGGTTCCTTTACGATTGTACTTATACTTTATTTATTAGACTCCACATCATTCCATTGAAGCCCACACTCTCGATAATAACAACCATCATAACCACTCTGGCCATTTACCTAACTCTAGACCAACACTTTTAAGTGAAACCATTTCTTAGGTCCTTTAACAATCAAAAGTAACAAGCATTACGATCCAAACCATGCATAAGTCCTTCCAAATGTCCAATACCGATGCAATCAATCACTTATTACCTTACAAATTCATACCTTGACAAAATATACCACCATGAATGTAGACTTATAATGAAAAGATGAATTGTGAATCTAACTGAGTAACCCAATCCCCTTATCTATCAACATTAACTCATACCTTGGAGATTTTTATGAATGCATGTATCTTAGCTTATCATTGATTGTCTCTCTATTGACCTTAACATATCTTTCGCTAAAAATCCTACTGTACTCATTACCAAACTCAAAATCATAAAAGGACATATACTTGAACGTCTGTACACTCCTTTCTCAAGTCTTATCCAATAGTTTTAAGCCCATCTGATGAACCCGTGGCACTATTACCATGACCAGAGAAAAATAGATGAAACCACAAGTCTCTCAACCCAATTCTAAACCCCTCTGAAGATGCCTCTTTAGCACTTGCAATCAGAGAACATATTCTTACTCTCACCTTTTTTCGAAGGCCACGTTCCACTATTTTTTTTTCATTATGACTCTAGCTCCTTTGATTTCTATTTGAGCGGTGTCTCAGCATCTCCTAGAACTTTCCATGCAATCACGTTACTCACCAAATAGTAGAAAATCACAACCTTAGATACTCGCAAGTTGTTAGTGTCATACAAAATTTGCTTAACCACCCATCCTTATTATATAGTTGCATCCCAATCACAATCCATCACGAACTCTTATTACTTTCATGCTCCGTTACTCTTGCCATCAACACGAAGTCAATCTTTTCATCGATATGACACCTCAAACCAAGTTATACCAATCAAATCCAAAGGACTAATCCAATTTTATATGCACTTCCTTACTAACATCTTCAATTGTTGTCACCCAAGTATACTCACTAAGACTTTCTTTATCCATAAGCTTGTCATTCCTTATTCAATCCACTCCTTAGGAGCTTAAGATAAAATCACTAGTTCTCATTTATGATCCCCAAGATACACTTCACAACCTAAATGCAACCATACAAAATATCCACCACTAAAAGAACAAAGCTTAACCCAAGCATCCATAGTAATAAATTAGTTGGTTTCTTAAATGTGAATGCAACACTGAATCTCATTATCTGAACATGTCATACACCGATAACTCGACGTATTATTTCCATATAACACTAGTACCACATCGTGAAAGTCCGTAAGATCCATCACTAGGAAACATCATACCTATAGAGAAGATTGTACCCAAATAACCCATAGATTTCTACCTATTGAATAATTGCAAAACATTATGAAAATTGTTCTGTCTCGAGCCCAACCGATTTGCATTCTTTCTTACATCAGGTTCATAACAAAAGTAACACACTTCCTAACCCTAACCAAGTAAGCATTGGTACAATTGTAGTAGTTGTGTCATGACCCTCTTTGATATACACTCAAACTATGAAGTTGTAGTAGAGATTCTGCTCTCAATTAACACAACATAATTCATCATTACCTAAGCAACCCATTATGAAACTTTACTAGCTGTATTTTCCAAAGTAATGATGTTCATTATCTAGTCTTCCCTTACGAAACTTCTTGAATGTTGTAACCTTGGCAAAGTCATCTAGCTTCAGCCCCTCTACCCCCATCACAAAATCAACCACTTCCTGAAAAGATTGGGCTAAAGTAGTCATATATAAAGTTGAAACTGCAAATTTGGCCTCAATCCCTTTACAAAGCAGTGAATCCTCTCTTCCAGACTGAAGTAATGCTGAGTCACATATTTGGATAAAGCACAAAATTTGACATAATAGGGCGCAACATATATCTTCCGTTTCTCAATATTTAAGAACTCATCTCTTCTCCTATCGCTCAAAGTCCAGGGTATATAACTCCATGAAAAAGCTAGAAATTGCTACCCAAGTCATAGGTGGTGCCTTTGCTGGTCGACACCCAACATGAGACTGCCACCACATTTTGGCATCCCCCTGAAAATGGTAGGTCACAAACTTAATACCAAATCTTTCCACTATGTCCATCTTATGATGAAGCTCATGACAATCAACAAGGAAATCATAAGCTTCTTCAGATTTAGTACCCTTGAAGACTGGAGGTTTCAACTTTAATAACTTAATAAAGAGATTATATTGATGACTAGTCATTACAAGCCATGTAGTCTATCAGAGAATCATGCCTATTTCCACGGACACATTTTCTATTGCTAGTGTTGCTATTTCCACTTTTACTACTCAAGTACTAACCAGATGTGAAATAGAGTGAAGAAATTAAGATACAAATTTGTATCACCTAGATACCAATTGGATTCAAGTAGTAGCACGAAAGAAAGAAGTATAAGAGTTTTTCTAAAGTCCTGTAGCCTCTCGAAGAAATGTAAAGGCGTCCCCGTACTGTTCCGCAAGACTCTACTATACTTGTCCTTGTGTGATGAGATCACTGAACCTAAAATTCTGATACCAAGTTTGTCACGACCCAAAACGGGTCACGAGTGGCACCCACACTTAACCTCCTAGGTGGGCGAACCAATGAATCCAACCCCAACTTATACTCACTATTCAACTTACAAAATACTAACCATTATGCGGAAGCTTAAATCTTATTAGATATCATTTCCCAAAACTTGAAAGTCATCACATTAGGGACATCTATTCTAAATATACCAAGTCTAAGAGTATTAAAGAAATCAAAATAAATAAGTAGAATAGTCTATGTCCAAAATCTATGGACATCATGTCATGACTAAGAGAATCGAACACGAGCTAGAAGGAAAAGCTCACCCTGAAATCTGATGTACTACAGACTGTCTAGAGCTGAAGGTGATTCGAAGTCGATGGTACACTCGCTGCACTCCACAAATGGAAAACTAAGAAAACATAAGTAGGGGTCAGTACAAGGAACATGTACTGAGTAGATATCATTGGCCAACCCAAAATAGAAACTAATATGCAATGAATTATATTATAAATTCAACTATGACCAACAAACAACATGAACCAGTGACAACAACACTAGAGTAAGTACGTAATTAGTCAGCAATATCAAGAACACACATGAGGACTCATGCCTCCACAACAAGCTCATTTGGGAATTGAGTTCTTTAGATTGAGTACATTAAGTTGTTAATATATGTTTTTCTTTAATGTTACCGTACCGGAACGTGACACATGATCCAATAATATCATGCTGGGTCGTGGCACCTGATCCAATATATCATGTGGGAATGTGACACCCAATCCAATAATATCATGCCGTCTCGTGGCACCCCATCCATTATATCGTTAATTTATCATTTATTATCACCACTTTTCACTTTATTTACAATATTTGATCAAGCCTCCTTTATTCAGGGCATCACTTCTTTAGAGAGGGTTCAAGATTATAAATTTCACGATCTCAGGATTCCAGACCAATCACAAACCACAAAACCAAGCCACACAATCAAGTACATAGAGAACTTTACAATATCACTCAGTGCATATCAATCACTTTTAAGAGTCTATCTATCAAATAGAATAAATCATAACCTACCTCCATCGAGGAATTGAAGTCGAGCAAGCTAATTTTCCAAACCTTTTCCTTTCCTCAATGCCTCCAAACATTTCCAATTTATTAAACATGCATAATTCATAAGTAAACGAGTCTATAGACACCCATATTACTATATGACTAGCCTAGACTCAAAAACTCACCCAAATCTATAATCACTTTCCTAAAGTTCAAGCCTAAGAATAAGTCTCAATTTCTCCAATTATCATAACTTTGATGGTGTTCAAATTATATAATACACCTAATATTTAATTACTTAACTCAATAAGTTAAAACTTAACTTATAATGTGATAACCTATAAAAAGAATCTCAATCAACAAAGACGGATATGAAGTCACTGGCGTTAATACCAGTAAACTAGGATGTATTAACCCCTAACCACTAGCATATAAAACTTAACACAATTAGCAAATTCATTAGCAATCATTGGGCATCATTACCCAATGATTTCCAACGTCCTTTAAGTCCAAAGAACGGCAACAACATTTACTCTCTTTCCTTGCAGATTCACACCAATGCAACCATTAAAAATTCCTTCTCTCTTTCATAACCCAACATTATAATATTATTAATAATAATAATATGACCCTTACCTTAAAAAAACATATATTGAATACTTTTCTAATCAGTTTGTCGTCACTTTGATTGTATCCAAGCGGTGATGTCCTCCTGAATGTTACCCTATTTTTTTTAATTCTTGAAAAAAAAAATCTGAAGTAACATATGGTATTAACTTAAAGGCAAAATTACTGAAATACACGTTTTATATTTTCCTTATTTCCAATATTTCTTTCTACTTTTAAAACCTCTAAAATTCCTTATTTTTTTAATATATTCGAGCTACATATTAATGTATCCGAGCCAGTATTTAATGTATCCGAGCTACGTATTATGTATCCAATTTATTTTATAATGTATCCGAGCTAGTTTTTAATATATCCGAGCTAGTTTTTAATGTATCCGAGCTACATATAATGTATCCGGTTTATGTTATAATGTATCCAAGATACTCTTTAATGTATTCGAGCTACATATTATGTATCCGATTTGTGTTACTTTTTAAGGAAATAATGTAATTACAAACTAAAGAGAAACAAATTGTAATTTCATATTAAAACTTGAGATTTATGTAAGTTGAGACAATTAAATGAAAGGTGTCAATTAAGTCTTGCTTTGGTTTTTGGTGACACTTTGACCAAGAAAGGGTCAAATCCATTTAAAAATATAATTAAGTAAATCTGGGACCAAATTAACATTTTTCAAAACTTTCTAATCTTTTATAAAATACAAAAAAACACTTAGTTTTTCAAGTTTTATAATTCTATCCAAACTAATTTAAAAAAAAAGTAAAAAAAAATAGAATTTTCTGTTCTCGTCCCAACGTTCTCTCTTCTTTTCTCTTCTTCTTCTTCCTTAGGAAATTCGAAAATCCGACTATCAAAACAAATATTCTCCCCCATTATCTTATCTTTCTCCTCATCTCTGGCCGTGACTCTCTTCTCTTTCTGAACTGAAGATTGTGTTCGAGTTAAAATGGGTAAGTCATTTTTTTGAAAGAATTTTCAATTTTCGAACATTACTATGTTTTTTTCTTGGGTTAATGAACAATAAATCGTTCTATAGATGTGAAAATTGAATAATGGTGTAATGGTAGCTATTATTTATTGTTTTTGAAAGAAAATCAACAAACCCAAAAAAGCCCTAATTTTGAGAAAATGTATATGTATTGTTAACCTTTAGTGAAAATTCATTTTTTTTGTTGCTTTTGTTGTTCTTTTTGTGACCATTTTGTTCATATGATTTTAGAAATATAGTCTTGTTCAGTTGTCCAACATATATTTCATTTGTTGATAGATGTGTCGTATGTTGCTACATTTTAGTGATATGTTGGTATATATTCCAATAGAGTTGTCATATGTTGGAACATATCACCTATGTGTTAGGGCAACAAAATGGTCATCTGTAGTAACA
Organism: Solanum stenotomum; assembly: GCF_019186545.1. Lineage (NCBI taxonomy): Eukaryota > Viridiplantae > Streptophyta > Magnoliopsida > Solanales > Solanaceae > Solanum > Solanum stenotomum. The sequence goes on along the minus strand of NC_064282.1, from coordinate 66,406,840 downwards.
TAAGATTAATCTATGGCACATGAAGATTCATATGTGGCAACAAAAGATTCATTCATGGCAACAGAAGGTACATATGGGATAACATAATATCCATCTGTGTCAACATAAGTATAAATTGCTATCCATTATTATTTTATAATCAATTGTAAACTCTCAACCTTTTTTTATTTACCTTGTAGATGAAATGATACAAGAAGCTTCATCCATGACAACAACTCAATCTTTTATTGGTGTTGTTTCCTCTTCTAACATCAAATGCTCTTTTTTTCTATTCGAAGAATGTGAGCAGCAACATGATTATTTTATTAGTCGTGTTAAAAAACTGACTGATATTTTTAAGGAAATGACTTATAATATTGATGTCCATACATCCAAGAAGATTTCACAGCCTTTGAAGTGTAGAGGTTGAAAAAATCTTTTTCCCAATCACTATCTATAATAAGTGAAAGAAAAAAATCAATGACTACTGCTCCAATATCACACTCAAACCCAAAAGGCAAGGAAAATGAGAAGGAGAAGGAGGAGGAGGAGGAGGAGGAGGAGGAGAAGGAGAAGGAGAAGGAGAAGGAGAAGGAGGAGGAGGAGAAGGAGAAAGTGAAAAAGAAAGCGAAAGAGAAAGAGAGAAAGAAAAAGAAAGAGAAGAAAGCCGAAGTCGTCAGTTGTGATGTGAAGCAACAATATCCATTTGAAGGTTTTAACATTAACGGGCAGGGTCCAACTGAACTAATGTCATCCTTCTCGCAATGGATAAACGAGAGTCTTTACAAGCATCATGCAAAAAGGTAAAGTCGTTCAACTATTATTAGTATTTCTTCTTGTTGTCCACTAAATATTTATTTATAATAATTACAAAATTGCAGAAGAGACAATTACGATCACTACTTAGCCAATTGCTCAGATCTTGAGTTCAAACAACTTGATTTTGTATTTGCATTTCCAAAGAAGAAGGACTGGTTCTACATAATGTCTCAACCCAATAAGTGATGGACTGATGAGTTAAATCCATGCCCACTTTTATCTTTTGATTAAGACATGAATACATACAAATAAATTGATACATAAATACACTTGTTGATGCATCTGTGTAGTATGTGGATGTCATTTTATACTATTTGCGGAAGAAGTCGAAGCAACAGAGTCATTCTAAATATCGATATACCACTACTAATTATTTTTTCAAAACATACATTGACAATGCCAGTGTTGTTCTTGAATATGAGAATAAAATCGTTGGCACTATCAAAGAGTTTGGTATTGTCACGACCCGAGAGCACCTCCTAGTCGTAACCGGCGTACTCGACCTCTCGGAGGTCTAATACAAGTCTCTTAGCATTCATTCATCCTATAGGCACTAAAACCCACAAGGAATAAAAAACTTTCTTCACACACGAAGAAACTTTCATCAAATATCAAGCGGAAGACTTTCTAGACTTTATACATGATGTCTCAAAACCATCTAATACTTGAATACAACTTTGGGACTAAGCCCACTAAAAACTATAACAAAACTACAAGACATAAAGGAACATGTTGGTTATTGTCCTCGAATCTATGAGGACTCACCAAGTCTTCATCTTCAAACACCTTAGAAACCTATCCATCAACCATGGAATATCAACATCTCCCAATTCCTACACTTTAGTCAAAAGGGAAAGAAAGGGGTTAGCACAATTAAGTACTAAGTATGGAAACCATGCAAAAACATGCTAAAAAGGACATTTGGTTGAAAGTCATACCTTATGCCATTTTAGTAAAACTTCATGAACATTGACATATTAGGCATATTATAGAACATAACCAACATATAAGACATTAACCACATTATAGACATACTCAACACTTTCACCAAGTAACTCATTTCATCATCAAAGGACCTTTATCTAAAATTACCCTAAGACACACTTGAGTGAGACATGAAGTGGCCGCCCATACAACCTCTTCATACACACCTAAGTGTTCCTTAAGGCTACTATAGACAAGAACCATCACGCTTCAAGGTAACATACTAAGTAACTCACTTCATTAACATAAGCTATTCATTCAACAAATCATTTAGACAATAAGTCAACACTCTTCTTTAAAGTCATTTAGGACACGTTCATGCATTTAGGGGACTTCACACTTTAGTCATATAGACTTAGGGAACTCACTTTAGCACCTTCAAAGCCTACTCGTGCCATGTGTAAATAGCATCCCATACTACTACCTACACGCTGTAGAACCTATCAAGTAGCTAAGGGTATCAAATTTTACATTTAAAGATCCAAGTGTCAAAAACACTCATAGCACAAATTTCCAAGAGATTCAAGAACAAGGATCACCCAATATGTACATCATGTCTTCGCACCAAACACAAGCAAGTATCAAGAAGGGTCGACGCCCTGTATCAAGAAGGGTCAAAGCCCAATAATCAAGAGAACCAAGAACCATTTTAAAAATGGCTTCCTAGTTCGTACTTAAAATGGACAACTTCCATTCTTAAGACGGACTAAAAATCCAGAGTCAAGATGGCAAATGATCCGAATGATTGATGTCCTCATCTAGGACTAACAGAAAATTGTGCGTCGATATTCAAAAGTTGTCTACAATGTTGCCAAAGTACCTTGAATCCAACGAATTTTATGAGCAAAAAGACCGAACCAACTGGTCAGTTTTTGAATCTTACCAGGGCAAGAAAAAATCTCACCCATTCGAAGTCATACATGTTACTGGTATTGCCCAACAAGCAAGCAATAGTCTGTAAGTAGTATCACATTATTTTTTTTAGTCTTACCACTATCAAAATGTGATGTTAATATTAGGTTTATTATATTTTCTAATTAATGATATACCATGCAGTGATTGTGGAGTTTTTGTAGCTGCATACACTGAGTTTTTGAGTGATGGACTACAAATACCATCCGATGGAATTATTTCTCAATCCCTTCGCTTGAGATATGCTTTACTTCTATGGAGTTATTGGATTTTAAAGACTCGGAGTGGCTATGTTAGTAACAATGAAGACTCACAGAGGCCTAGACCTAAAAAAGCAAAGTTCGATGAAAATATTGTGGTTACCACCATTGATTAGATTGATGGTTATGTATACCATTGTGAATTACCTTTTTGTTGATAAGTTGTTTAAAATAATTGGTGAAGTGTTCATTTTTGTTGATAATATTAATATTAATGATTATTATTATTATTTTTATTTTGTTGGAACAAATGTCAATTATGATGGAAAGGAAGAAATGTGGTGTCTGTGGCAACATATATAACTTTTGTCGTAAAAAAACCACAAAATTATCTGCATGTTCCCCAACAGAAAGGATACATGTGGTAACATATATCACAGAAAGAAGATATGTTGTAACATATGTCACAGAAAGGAGATATGTGGCAATATTATATTGTCATCAATTGTTCATTTTTACTAATAATATTAATATTAATAATTATTTATATTATTTTTATTTTATTGGAACAAATGTCAATTATGATGGAAAGGAACAAATGTGGTGTCTGTGGCAACATATATAACCTCTGTTGTAAAAAACACCACAGAATTATCTGCATGTGCCCCAATAGAAAGGGTATATGTGGCAACATAAGTCACACTTTGAATTGTCAAAATTCAAAAAAAAATTTTTGAAAAGGTTTAAAACAATCGTCCCTTCATTTTTCCCTCTCTCATCTCCTCTATAAAAGGTCGTTTCATATTCCAAATTTAATTTAATTTTACTAATTTCCATTTTGTTTTCTCTTCTTTCTTTCCTTTCTCTCATTCCATTATTCCTTCACAGATCAAGGTTGTTGTTGCGATATTTTCTACAACATCAGTGGTAATCTGTTGCGATCGTCTTCTACAACAAGGCGCCGTTGCCTTCATCATTTCTAGTTTATCGTTGATATCTTGTCAGGTAAAATTTAATTAGGATTTTGAGAAATACTTACTGGTATTAAATCATGACGTTTTTAGTGGTTTTATCACTTATTTGTTTGTAGGATGGTTGGATAGTTATTCCTTTTGAAATATTATCTGATTTCAAAAACCTTAACTTTGTAGTTCGTTGGTTAGGGTTTAGGGAGGATTTTGTGGTTTGTTTGTTGGTTCATGTGTGGTATTGAATTGTATTTGTTGTTTGTGTTGTTGTGTTTGATTGTTGTTATTTTTGTTAAGAAATATTTGATTTTTGTAGTTGCAGATACAAATATAATGGCTCCTGGCAAAAGAAAAATTGTATTAACAAAAGAAACAATTGACACAAAGATCCAGAAGAGGCCTAGGACTAGAACTGGTCGGAAGAAGAATGAAAATTCGACTACCACTCTTTTAGAAGAACTAGCATCTGAAGCAGTTTGTTCTTCTAAGTAAAAGCAGAATTTTCTCAAAAAGAATATGAAAAAAGAGAAGAAGAAAAAAATGAAGTAGATGATGATGGAGAAAGAGCAGAAGAAGTTGAGGAAGAAGAGGGAAATAAAAAAGAAGTTGAGGAAGATAAAGGAAAACAAAAAGAAGTTGAGGAAGAAGAAGTAAAAAATAATGAAGTAGTTGAGGAGGAAGAAGAAAAAATAAATGAAGTTGATGAAGACAAAGGAAAACAAAAGAAGTTGAGGAAGAAGAATAAGAAAAAAATGAAGTTGAGGCTGATGGGATCAAAACTATCAATGCACACACTTTTCCTGTGCATTTGCAGCCTAATGCTACTGGTGATAGCATTATGAGGCTAGCAATAGAAAAACCTTTCGACACCTTCAGGATCACCCTCAAGCAGAATGGTTTGGAAGATTTTTTTAGGAATAGTTGTTTTGGTCATTTTCTTGATTTGCCAGAGAATAATAATGCACGTTTTCAAATGACCATGGTCTATGAACTTCTAAAAAGAAGGTTCATTTTTTAGAATCCTGAAAAGAATGATGAAGTTTTGTTTAATTATTGTGGCATGCCACTCTTCTTTGGTAGAAGAGAGTTTGCCATAGTTTCAGGGTTAAAATGCCATCCTCCTTCTGAGCCAATCCCTAAATTCATAGTAAAAAAAGAACCACGGAGACGAAAGAAAGGAGGAAAAGAAGAAACAAGACAGTCAACTGAGGAGCAGGACTTGGTGTCCCTTGTTGGCACAAGCTTCAAAAATCTCGATTTAATATATTTATTGAATGCCGAGGATACGCCAAGGAAGCACAATGAGTCAGTGTGCTTACTTTGGTTTGTACATAATGTACTTTTGGCCAAAGATCTCAACAACAACATATCCCTTAAATGGGTGAATTTATCTCAGGATATTGAGGCTTTCAACTACTATCCTTGGGGTCATGAGAGCTTTGAATTAACTGTCAAATACTTGTTGAAACCTTTAGGACCAAAGACCAATAACTTATTTAGCTTTCCATGGGCTTTCATGGTAAACATAAATGTTCTTAATCTTTTTATATTATATTGAATAATTCAACATTTGATTTGTGACATGTTTTCCTTTTTTATAGGCTTGGGAATTTGAAGCCATTCCTCATTTGACCCATCAAGTAAATGTAGAAGAAGAGATCTCATCTCCAAGGATATTGAGATGGTTGAGATCAAAAACAAAACCTGCCAAAAATATTTCAGATCTTTATAACCCTCCTCATGATGCAATAAATTATTATTATATTACACCATATATGTAGTAACATGTGACTCAAATCTTGCTACAGATGACTCATATGTTGCTACATATAATCTATCTATAATAATATATGACACAAATGTTGATACAAATGACTCATATGTTGTTACAGATGATCCCTCTGTTGAAACATGTGACACAAATGTTGCTACAGATGCCTATATGTGTCAACATATCACCCATCTATAGCGACATCTGACCCAAATATTCCTACGGATGACTCATTTTTATAATTTTAGGTTGTGCATCCATGACTTGTCCTATCAGAAAAGGAATTGCAAATACCATATCTAATTACTTTAGGGTTGGTTGAAACCTTATTTGATCCTGTTGTGGATAGAGTTAAAATGGAATTGGATGGAGTAAGAATCATCAAAAGAGATAGAGTTGTTAATGAATTAGTTATTTTTGATGGGGTTAATGGTCGTGGTATTGATGCTAGTGTTGGTGCTGGACAAGACCAAGGGGCTACCTCTTGTAGAAGATGCTCTGACTTTCTTGTGAGAAGTGCAAGAAACAAGATGAAGATTCTATCATGTATCTTCAAACATTGAGTCAGGCTGTCAATGAATTTAAAAACAAGAGGGGGGTCAAGGTCATTCCATCAAAGAATGTTCAGCATCCATATACTCCACAGGCCAAGAGGAGGAAAAAAGGCAATACAAAATTTGAAGAAAAAGATCTTTGGAGAATTTCTAATGGCCGTAGGAGAGAAAATGCTGGAGTTCAAGCATGTGAATGTTTATAAGCGTGTGACTATAGCTGAAAAGAACAAACTGGTGGACATGACGAGAGCAAAGGAACTGCGTGCACAATACGACATGCATTTTTTTAGTGGAGAAGATTTCAGTACCATGACAAACATGTACATTTGGTGGGAAGACTGGGTAATTTTTCTCTACTAGTACATTCAACTTATAATGTTCGTTTGTTTTATCTTTTCAATGATTACTCTTCTTTACTCTTTAATATTATTTTTTATTTTAGTATGTTGATGAAATCCTTTGCCTCATGCGGGAGAGGCATGTGAGATACCCTGAGTACTATGATTCCACATATAGAATCCTGGATCTCAACTTCTATTCCAACTTCAAACTAAGATATGATAAAATGAGCGATGAGGCAACAACAATTGGTGGTAGAAGCTTTACACAGTTAATTAATGAGTTTGAATGGGATGAATATATGATTAACTATGTCAGAGGCATTAGACCATATCCTGGAGGCATGGATTGGATTGGTGCAAAAAGGCTTTTGGCAGTCATGAACTTGAATAAAACTCATTTTGTGACTCTTGAGATCCTCTTGCACGAGGGTCGCATGAATGTTTATGACTGCCTGCTGATGGGTACGGAACATGCCAAGTTTTTGACATTCATACAACCTGTCTTCGAGTTGCTGCCAAAATTGTTGAAGTAAAGTGGAATAATGAAGCATTTGCCAGAAAAGTTCCTCAATGAACCATGGGAATTTAAAGGTCGATTGGAACCCATGGTAACAAATGATTTCAAAGTTGCGTGCGTGTCATATTCACTTGCATTTATTGAGCATTTGATTACCCGTACATAAATTCAACCTTCCCAAACCCTGTTGTGTGACAATGCAGTTGGTCGAATGTAATGGGTTTGGGCTGCTGGGATAGTATCTAGGACTTGGAGCCTTGATAATGTGTTTGTAATTAAAGACAATATTTGATTTTATCACTTATGTTAATTTATTTTATCTTATATTGAGAGCAAGTACATAGTATGTGATGTTATATTGAGAGCAAGTACTTGATCAAATGTTGTTACATATGTCTCATATATAGCAACATATGGGTCATATGTAGTAACATATCAGTCATTTGTAGCAACATATGGGTCATCTGTAGCAACATATGCCTCAAATGGTCAAACGTTGCTACATAAAGGTGAAATGTCGCAACATTTGAGGCATCTGTAGCAAGAGTGAGTCATCTGTAGCAACATTTGACTCATATGTTATGTTAAGAACAAGTAAAAATGTTGAAACAAGAGTGCAAAACTACGTTTATTTATTTTATTTCCACAACTATGATAATTTTAATGGTTGTATACAACTACATAAGAATTTTCCATCCTCCACAATGTTCTTCTTGGTAATGCTTAATAATAGAAAAAAAAACCACAACAAACAACACGAAGATTAACTTTCAGTCATTACAACATTGGTGTTCTTCTTCTCCTTCATCACACATTTGTTACTTCTTTTAATATGATTGTCATCATCAATTTCCAACTCCTTAATTCTGTTCGCCAATCTCAGAATAACGAACTTGGATCAAATATTAGCATCTTCACGATCCCTCCATCTAAAGAAGTTGCATGCATTCTCCTAAAATACACACCACAAACAAATTTCAATTAAAAAAAAAACAAAATAAAGAGAAGTCTCCAGACTAAGATGTAGAAAATGTACATACACGATAGCATGGACAAGATCAAAATCTTCGACCTAGATTGTCCTTCGACCATGAAGTTTGCATTGGAAGTAAGTCTCCATGTTTGCAACAGATTTTCACATCCAACATGAGATCATTTTCATTATTACAAATTTGATTCAATATTGCATTTGACATTATATCAAAAGTAACAAAAACAAACAAAACTCATTCATTAGATCTAGATCTAGAGTACTAATCTATATTTAAAGAACTCATCCTTACCTAACCACTATATTGCAAAATTAATGATTTTATTGATTTGACAATACATGACAATGCTGAGATTTGGTTTAACCAAAGGCCAATCAAATTAGTTGCGTGTTAAAAAACAAAGAACAGAAAAGACTGACAGAAAAAAACTGATGAAATAAAAAACATCATTATATCCCATGCACTCCAGAGATCCGATATCCATACGAAGAGAGAGAAGATAGAGAGAGAGAGAAAGCGCGAATAGGAGAGAAACCGAAGCGGCGAGGAAAAAAATGAAAACCTAATTTATATATATATATATATCCCTTCTAGAAATGAAATAATGGGCCAATTGGGCCAGTTTAGAGGTTGGGCTTGCCTATGACTTTTATAAAGTACTTATGTTTTTTAAGTTGTTGCAACATATGCCAATTATGTGTACATGCAAGTAGTATCACTATTAATAGAGAGGAATTCAAGCACATAAACTTGGAAAATATTAAACATAAACATAAACATGTCATTGATAGTTGATAGTTGAACTACTGACATGCAAGGCTAGGCTAGACTACATATCCATATTTACAAGGCATTAACGCCAACAAAAATAACAAAATTTACATTTGAAACGCTCTAGCCCTATACTACTATTTCAGCCAGTGACTGAAGGATCTGGAGTCAACATTAAGCGATTAAACCTAGAGGGGCATCGCCATTCTTTCTTGAAGGGTGGTGGATCAGAGCTATCCATGCACTTTGTCATAAGACCACCTACAGAAAAACAAACAACCATAGTTAGTTACCTCATACAAGTCGTTACAGTAGACATGATGTTATATATAAAGTAAGAAGACTTACCAAATGATGAAGCTACCCTCCATTAAACAAGATCCGACAAATAAAACAACGAACATCACCCATGCACTGAGAACACACTTGAAGAAGACATCATATTAACTGAGAACAACATAATTACGTTGATCACCCACAACAAGAGCATGCTGAGACTTAAAATTGTCCAAGGTGGTAACATCTTCTCAGGGAAATTTGATTGTGAGGAGAGAAGAAAGAATAAAGGAAAGAAAATATAAAACGAGACCTTATTTTTGTGAATTAAGGGAACCCGAATGATCCCTTTTATAATGAGTGAGAGTGGGTGGAGTGTGTGTTAGTGGAGTATTCTAGAATGATCTGTTACATTACATGTTGATATACACATGTTGCCACATATTACATGTTTGTTGCGATTTATTAAACAGAACGTTCATATGTTGTCACAAATGACACTTCAAGGATAGGTTAATCGATAAATTGAGCGATTTAGGAATAGAAAAATGTCAAATTGGACCAAATTTTAGTACTTTGAACCATAATTAAGCAATAAAAATATTCTATAGCACTTGGAACAACGATTTACAAGGGTGTTATATAACTATCATATGGAGTTACTTGGTCACTGTATGATGAACTAGTGGGATGATAGTCTTTGTAAAAATAATTGATAGAATTGAATGAAGGTTGTTGTATTAGACCATAATTATGTACTTAGACATGTTGTAGGACTATATATTAGTGTTACATGTTGAATTACATGAGAATTTAATTGAGTTAATCCCAAAAAGATCATTTGACAATACACACATGTTGCCACATATTACATATATGTTGCGATTTATCAAACATAACGTCCATATGTTGCCCAGATGACACTTCAAGGATCGGTTAATCGATAAATTGAGCGATTTAGGAATGGGAAAATGTCAATTTTTGTTAGATTAAACATTTTATAAATAAAAAGTTCAAAAACAGAACGTGCATATGTTGCCACACATGAAAATTTAATTAATACAAAAATTTAACTACTTCATCTATTTCTAAATCACACATACATAATGAACAAGGAGAATTTTCTTTTGACCCAATTTTTTTTCTCTCCTTATCATTCAGAAAAGACAAAAAAATTTCTGGGGGCTTTGAACAGTGCAACAAATTGGTCTTTCTCCTAATAAATGAGGTTCTGGCACCCTTCCAAATAAAGTATATCGCAACTTCCCTCGACATCTTCTGGGTTTTAGTGGAGTCATGTTGGCAATGAACATTAGGCCTTCTTTCATGGATTCACCGCCATTGAAGATTGGAATTATGGCAAACACATAGGATGCACCAATGTGGCCACCGTCTGCTACTTGAATAAGAATTTCCAATCCATTTGAATCGCTATGGTTGGAAAAATCATACTACAGAAAAAATAACACATTTAAAATGCAAAATACATTGATAAAAACGTGAATACATTTGAAAAACATTAAAAATTACCACGCCTTTTCTGTATAAGGCTTCTAAATTTCCCGATGCTTTGCACATTTCCAGGAAAGAAGTGCATCTTCGAACAACTGAACACTGCCATATAAATACAGGAATGCTGAGCAATATTACCTTCTGATAAACAGAAGGTTCATTAGCGACTTGATTGAGGACCCTAGAACTGAGAAATCAAATAAAATGGTTAGGAAATCAAATTAAAGAGCGAAAATTGTTTAATACATACATACCTTAATTTAACCCTCATTAAATCTTTGAGGGAGTGGGAAGCAATCCTTTCAATGATATCAATTAGTAGTTCCCTCGAAAGGGATTCAATGTAGGTTTTTTTTACTCATAGTCATTTTTGAAGATTTCTTATTCTTCCTTCCCATCTTGGAGAAAATTAAATGAAAGGATCTTCTATTGTTGTGTTCTTCTTATATAATATAATCCCAATGTAATGAATGTGAAAAGTCGCAACATCTGAAGACGAAGAGGCATTTCTGACTTTTCAAATGCAAGTACTTATTTTTTTTAAAAAAAAGGGTAAAATATGAAGAGTTGTAATTAATGAAGGAGGTTGTTATATTAAACCGCAATTCAATTGAATTAGCCCAAAAAACACATTTTAGGATATACACATGTTGTCACATATGACATATTTGTTGTAGTTTAAACTGTTAAATACAACATTTTATACCATAGAACGTACATATGTTGCCACATATGACATTTCAAGGATGGTCAAAATGAGAACACTATGAAAAAAAACAAATATTTTTAGATTAAACATTTTATAAAGAACAAATTCAAAAATAAGTACAAAACACAAAAAAACAACCTTTTTCACCATGAATTTGGTTTGCAAGTTATGTACATATGTTGCCACAAATGACAATTTAATTAATACCACATAGTGATATAAGGCAGAAATTTAACTACATAATCTAGTTCTAAATCACAACGAATATCATCTTCATTGTCGCTTCCCATGGGCCAACCATTCCTGCGTCTGATTTGCTCAAATTGATGAATAATGCAACAAATGGGTCTTCCTCCCAACAAATGAGGTTCTGGTACCCACATTCCACCTTATTTCGCAAATTATGTTGACATCTTCTGACTTTTAGTGGCTTCGTTTCTTTCATGTTGGTAATGAACATTAAACCTTCTCTCATGGATTCACCACCATTGAAGATTGAAATTATGAAAAGCACATAAGATGCACCAATGTGGCAACCGTCTACTGCTTGATTAATCATTCCCAATGCAGTTGGATCGTTACGGTTGAAAAAATCAAACTACAGAAGAAATAACACATTTAAAAGGCAAAATACATTGATAAAAACGTGAATACATATGAAAAACATAAAAAATTACCACTCCTTTTCTGTATAAAGCTTCTAAATTCTCCGATGCTCTGCACATTTCCAGGAAAGAAATGTCTTCTTGAACTATCGACCATCTATGATAAGGAATGCTGACCAATGTTACCTTTTGATATACAAAAGGTTCATTAGCGACTTGACTGAGGATATTGGAACTGAGAAATCAAATAAAATGGTTAGGAAATCAAACTAAAGAGCGAAAATTGTTTAATACATACATACCTTAATTTAACCCTCATTAAATCTTTGAGGGAGTAGGAAGCAATCCTTTCAACGATATCAATTAGTAGTTTCCTCGGAAGGGATTCAATGTAGTTTTTTTTACTCAGTCATTTTTGAAGATTTCTTATTCTTCCTTCCCATCTTGGAGAAAATTAAATGAAAGGACCTTCTATTGTTGTGTTCTTATATAATGCCAGGAAAATGAGATGTGTGAAAAGTTGCAACTTTTGAAGACGAACAGAAGAGAAGAGACACAACTTTTGACTTTTCAAATGAAAATGCTTATTTTTTTTTGAAAAAAAGGGTAAAATATGAAGAGTTGTAATGATTTTTTTTCTTGAAAGTTGTTCCAATGATAGTAATTATTGATTGATGGTTCACACACCTTACACGTAATTATTTATTAGAAATATGTTGGAACAAATGTGTTTTCTGTGGTACTTGTAGCACATAATTGACATATGTTGGAGCATATGCAATATTATATTGTAAGATCTAATACATAATTAATATATGTTGGAACAAATGCGTTATTCTGTAGTACATGTAACACATAATTGACATACGTTGGAACATATGCAATATTCTGTTGTAAAATCTAACACATAATTGACATATGTTGGAACATATGCAATATTCTGTTGTAAGTAACAACACATAATTAAATAAATCACACATCTTATATAAATAACATAACATAAGTTGATTCAAATTAAGATAAGAAGATAGGGAACATCATCCTCAAATAAAAAAGAACATTCATTAAAATTCAACAACACTTATGGAGCATTTCGATTTGGGCATGTAGTTCTTTTGTGGCCAAAGTCCCTACATATGGAACACTTATTTTTTTCTTGTTGGAAATGATTCACCAACTCCACGCCGTCTCTTATATCTCCTTCTTCCAGGTTTGCTTGGATCAACATATGGAGAAGATATTTTTCTCTCTATGACATCCAAAGGGATAATTCAAGAATCTTCAGGTGACACCGGGTGAATTTCCTCACAATATGTCATTATGTATTTTTCCACTGAATAATATGGAGAGGAGTACTCATAAATCTGATTTCCAAAATCGGCACCATATTGGGCTCGAAGCGCTGCCATGGCATGTGGACAAGGTATTTTGTCCAAGTCAAAAATTCTACAAGTACAAGTTCTTCTTTGTAGATCCACCGTAGCAACATCACCATGACTAGTGACACTGAACTTGTAGTTAGCGATTTGATGAGACAACAACTTATTGCCCGCATTGACATACTTTGATATGTCTTTTTCAATTGAATGAACAAATCTATTTGCAGAGTTCACCAGCTCCATATGCCTCTGGTGAAATAAAAGTGCAAATCTCCTGTTTATTTCATCAAATAGAACGACAATGGGAAATTCTCTTTCAACATCAAACATAGAATTCACCGACTCCGCGATGTTTGACGTCATAATGTTATATCTACATAACGAAAAATAAAAATCAATCAAAACACATAAAATTACAATAAACTCAAACGAGATGGCATAGACAATAATGTACCTATTTCCCGGGCAAAATGCCCTGCTCCATGTGTGGAATCCAATACGTTCAAGAGTTTCAGCCGCTTATGGTACCAAATCTCTTATTTGATTGAAATGTTCATTGAACTCACATCTATCGTACACCTTTGCTGCTTTATAAAAATGGGTCACTACCTTTGAATTGTGAAAGTTATTTCGAATATTTTCCCCAAGGTGTCTCATGCAACAACCATAATGAGATGCATGGTAGATAGTTGAAACCATCTTTCGAATACTTGGATGCCTATCAGAAATAATGCACAACTCATCAGTATCATCTACAAGGCTTCTCATATTTTGAAAAAAATATTCATATGAGGCATCACATTCCTTCTCCAAAACACAGAAAGCCACTAGAAATATATGATTCTCAGCATCTTGTGCCACCGCCGATAGCAAAACTCCTTCATACTTGCTCCTCAGGAATGTCCCATCAACGACTATTACTTTTCTCATTTCTTGAAAACCAGTTATCCAAGCGGCATATGATACAAAGAAATACTTGAACCTCCCATTTTCATCGAGCGACAATCCCATCTTGCTTCCTGGATTTGCAACTTCAAACATATAACAGTACGCATTAAGCACTGAATATCCGTGCTCATGTGTTCCCCTAACATTAGACTTAGCATGCTCCATGTCCTTATAAATCTTCCAATAGCTTATCTTACAATCCAATTCTGTGCGTAGTTGATTTGACATGTCTCTTGTGGATGAGCCTTTACCATTGGGAAACCTATTTTCAAAGTACTTACCTATGACTTTTGCCGTGGCATGGGGATTATGGCTTGTAAGATGCTCTGAACACATGTATGCTACTTTTCATAGATTCTAATGACAAACCTATCGCTACTTGTAAATTTCACAGCCCTCAGCCACCAATTGCACTCCAGTTATGAACATTTAAAAAAAACACATTACGAGAATTGATCACCTTTTTCAGTCTAAAATCTTTTTTCAAGAAGGCAATTTTCAATGAATTTGCCAGTTCTTCCTTGTTCTTGAATGTCATTCCCTTATAAAAATCAGTTTCATCATCTCGAACATTATTCACACGTGATGATTGAGAAGAACATGGAATGTTGCTGCCAACAATAGGTGTATGAGGATTGTGGCTCTCAAAGTTCGGAACGTCATCTTTTTCAATTTCAGCATCGTGATTATTCATGTCCACATCATCAAATTCATCATTTAACATATTTTGTTGGTCTTTTTCTAGATTATGATCCTCCTCGATAGGATTTTCATTCACATAGACTCTTAATATGGGCGGTCTCTCTACTCCTCCCAAATAAACAACCAAACTAGGCTGATCAATTATTTTAAAAGGTAAGACCTTCTCATTATGTAAAAAACGGGGAATGTAACTCATACAAGATCTTTTCGTTGACAATTGTATCCACATTTTTTCATGACTAAATTCACAAAATCATCATACAAAATATTTCTTTTGACAGTCATCCCTACCGACCCTCCCCGTTTCTTACCATCCTTCCAACGCCAAATGTATTGATTTTTCTTCTCGACCCATTCACCACGACAATCAATCCCTATAAATAATCCCTCAATTTATTGTACCTGAAGAAATTAATTAAAAAACAATTAGTACTAATGAAGAAATGTGTAAGTTATATGTTGCAACACATGACTATTATGTGGCGACATGTAAGTCATATGTTACTACATATAACTGATATGTTGTGACAAATAAATCACATGTGGCAACATGTGTAAGTTATATGTTGCAACATATGCCTATCCTGTTGCGAAATGTAAGTCATATGTTGCTACATATAACTATTCTATTGTGAAACATAAATCACATGTTGTGACAAACTGTATAAGTTATATGTTGCAACATATATGGCCATCTGTTGGAAACGCGAATGCAAATTATTGAAAAAATTGCGGCTACCCAAATAATGATGAATGATTTCAAAGAACTGTTAATTTTACTTACCAAAACAATG
Organism: Solanum stenotomum; assembly: GCF_019186545.1. Lineage (NCBI taxonomy): Eukaryota > Viridiplantae > Streptophyta > Magnoliopsida > Solanales > Solanaceae > Solanum > Solanum stenotomum. The sequence goes on along the minus strand of NC_064282.1, from coordinate 66,391,107 downwards.
GTGTGTGAACCCAATCACTTATGAAGTAATTCAAATTGATACAGAGCAAAATTTGGTCCACTAATTAGATTAGCTAAATCTGATTCAAGAAGATGAAAAGAAGAAGAAAAAAGCTCAATAAGGACTAGCAGCCAATACCAACAATGTACGAAAAGAAGAAGAAGAAGAAGATGAAGAGAACATGAAGAAGAAAGGCAAGCAATCAAGCAAGAAGAGAACAACAACATAGCAAAAGAAGAATAAGAAGAGGAATACGGGGGGGGGGGGGGGNTTTTATTTCCCCCCTTTGGTACAGCTGGTGGCTTCCCTCCAATTTTGGTACCCACCAAAATTGGTTAAATTAGGTTTTAGTCATTTACCCTTTTACCCCTCATTTAATTCAATGGACCAAACTGCCAACTTATAAACTTGAGGTCAACTCCACAATCCTTAATCATTAATCATCACTACTAAAAAAACCGTGAATACTGACCTAAAAATTTCCGACTTCAAATGGAGGTCGGTATTTACAAGTAGTCTATTTTTATGCAAAATAAAGGGGGAAAACCAAATTCCGACCTCTGGAGGTCGGAATTTTTCTCGGAAAAAATTAATTACAATAAAAACCGACCTCTTGATGTCGGTATTAAACAAATAAATCTCAATTAAATATAAAAAACAAATAATACCGACTTCCGTATTTTTTATATTTAATCGAGAAAATAATACCGACATCAAGAGGTCGATTTTTATTTCTCGGAAAAATTTCGACCTCCTGAGGTTGGAATTGGTTATTTTGCATAAAAACCGACTTCTTGATGTCGGTTCTAATACCGACTTCCGAATGTCGGTAAAATTAATAGTATGTAATTAAAATATCGACCTCATGAAGTCGGTATTTTTTCTAATTACTATTAATTAAAGTGACATCCGGAGGTCGGTATTTTTTACTTTTAAAAGCGACATCCGGAGGTTGGTATTTTTTTTTCATCTATTACTTTTAAAAGCGACATCCGGAGGTCGGTATTTTTATTTCATCTATTACTTTTAAAAGCGACATCCGGAGGTCGGTTCATTTTACACCTATAACAATTTTGTATACTATGAAATTACGTTGATATGAAAACCGACTACTTATGCAAAATAAAGCGGGAAAACCAAATTCTGACCTCAGGAGGTCGGAATTTTTCCTAGAAAATGAATTACAATAAAAATCGACCTCTTGATGTCGGTATTATTTTCTCAATTAAATGTAAAAAATAAAATTGAGAAATATTTTGATTTAATTTTATTTAAATCGTCTTCCGGAGGACGATTTTGTGTAAAATAAAAAACAAAAAAATTATAATACCAACTTTCGGAAGTTAGTAAAACTAACTAGTATGTAATAAATTAATATTTTCAATTAACTTTAAATAAATCTTCTTCCGAATGACGGTTTTATACAAGTTAAAAAATAATTTAATATAAAATACTGACATCTCGATGTCAATATTATTTAATTAACATGATTACTTTTATTTATCTTAAAATTTAATGTGATACCGACCTCATGACATCGGTATTTTTTATTAAATCTAATTACTTTTAATAAAAGCGACATCCGGAGGTTGGTTTGTTTAAAATATTCCTATTAATAATCATAATTTGCTATTGTGCATAATACTAAAATTTCATTTTACACCTACAATTAATTGTTCAAAAAGTGTAACAATTTTGTATACTTT
>NC_064282.1:66379577-66387744 GCF_019186545.1 Solanum stenotomum | reverse complement strand
TGGAACTGAGAAATCAAATAAAATGGTTAGGAAATCAAACTAAAGAGCGAGAATTGTTTAATACATACATACCTTAATTTAACCCTCATTAAATCTTTGAGGGAGTAGGAAGCAATCCTTTCAACGATATCAATTAGTAGTTTCCTCGGAAGGGATTCAATGTAGTTTTTTTTACTCATAGTCATTTTTGAAGATTTCTTATTCTTCCTTCCCATCTTGGAGGAAATTAAATGAAAGGACCTTCTATTGTTGTGTTCTTATATAATGCCAGGAAAATGAAATGTGTGAAAAGTTGCAACTTTTGAAGACGAACAGAAGAGAAGAGACATAACTTTTGACGTTTCAAATGAAAGTGCTTATTTTTTTTGAAAAAAAGGGTAAAATCGGAAGAGCTGTAATGAATTTTTTTCTTGAAAGTTGTTCCAATGATAGTAATTATTGATTGATGGTTCACACACCTTACACGTAATTATTTATTAGAAATATGTTGGAACAGATGTGTTTTCTGTGGTACTTGTAACACATAATTGACATATGTTGGAGCATATGCAATATTATATTGTAAGATCTAATACATAATTAATATATGTTGGAACAAATGGGTTATTCTGTAGTACATGTAACACATAATTGACATATGTTGGAACATATGCAATATTCTGTTGTAAAATCTAACACATAATTGACATATGTTGGAACATATGCAATATTCTGTTGTAAGTAGCAACACATAATTAAATAAATCACACATCTTATATAAATAACATAACATAAGTTGATTCAAATTAAGATAAGAAGATAGGGAACATCATCCTCAAATAAAAAAGAACATTCATTAAAATTCAACAACACTTATGGAGCATTTCGATTTGGGCATGTAGTTCTTTTGTGGCTAAAGTCCCTACATATGGAACACTTATTTTTTTCTTGTTGGAAATGATTCACCAACTCCACGCTGTCTCTTATATCTCCTTCTTCCAGGTTTGCTTGGATCAACATATGGAGAAGGTATTTTTCTCTCTATGACATCCAAAGGGATAATTCAAGAATCTTCAGGTGACACCGGGTGAATTTCCTCACAATATGTCATTATGTATTTTTCCACTGAATAATATGGAGAGGAGTACTCATAAATCTGATTTCCAAAATCGACACCATATTGGGCTCGAAGCGCTGCCATGGCATGTGGACAAGGTATTTTGTCCAAGTCAAAAATTCTACAAGTACAAGTTCTTCTTTGTAGATCCACCGCAGCAACATCACCATGACCAGTGACACTGAACTTGTAGTTAGCGATTTGATGAGACAACAACTTATTGCCCGCATTGACATACTTTGATATGTCTTTTTCAATTGAAGGAACAAATCTATTTGCAGAGTTCACTAGCTCCATATGCCTCTGGTGAAATAAAAGTGCAAATCTCCTGTTTATTTCATCAAATAGAGCGACAATGGGAAATTCTATTTCAACATCAAACATAGAATTCACTGACTCCGCGATGTTTGACGTCATAATGTTATATCTACATAACGAAAAATAAAAATCAATCAAAACACATAAAATTACAATAAACTTAAACGAGATGGCATAGACAATGATGTACCTATTTCCCGAGCAAAATGCCCTGCTCCATATGTGAAATCCAATACGTTCAAGAGTTTTAGCCGCTTTTGGTACTAGATCTCTTATTTGATTGAAATGTTCATTGAACTCACATCTATCGTACGCCTTTGCTGCTTTATAAAAATGGGTCTCTACCTTTGAATTGTGAAAGTTATTTCGAATATTTTCCCCAAGGTGTCTCATGCAACAACCATAATGAGATGCATGGTAGATAATCGAAATCATCTTTCGAATACTTGGATGCCTATAAGAAATAATGCACAACTCATCAGTATCATCTACAAGGCTTCTCATATTTTGAAAAAAATATTCATATGAGGCATCACATTCCTTGTCCACAACATAGAAAGCCACTAGAAATATATGATTCTCAGCATCTTGTGCCACCGCTGATAGCAAAACTCCTTCATACTTGCTCCTCAGGAATGTCCCATCAACGGCTATTACTTTTCTCATTTCTTGAAAACCAGTTATCCAAGCGACATATGATACAAAAAAGTACTTGAACCTCCCATTTTCATCGTGCGACAATCCCGTCTTGCTTCCTGGATTTGCAACTTCAAACATATAACAGTACGCATTAAGCACTGTATATCCGTGCTCATGTGTTCCCCTAACATTAGACTTATCATGCTCCATGTCCTTATAAATCTTCCAATAGCTTATCTTACAACCCAATTCTGTGCGTAGTTGATTTGACATGTCTCTTGTGGATGAGCCTTTACCATTGGGAAACCTATTTTCAAAGTACTTACCTATGACTTTTGTCGTGGCATGGGGATTATGGCTTGTAAGATGCTCTGAACCACACGTATGCTACTTTTTATAGATTCTAATGACAAACCTGTCGCTACTTGTAAATTTCACAGCCCTCAGCCACCAATTGCACTCCGGATATGAACATTTAAAAGAAAACACATTACGAGAATTGATCACCTTTTTCAGTCTAAAATCTTTTTTCAAGCAAGCAATTTTCAATGAATTTGCCAGTTCTTCCTTGTTCTTGAATGTCATTCCCTTATAAAAATTGGTTTCATCATCTCGAACATTATTCACACGTGATGATTGAGAAGAACATGGAATGTTGCTGCCAACAATAGGTGTATGAGGATTGTGGCTCTCAAAGTCCGGAACGTCATCTTTTCCAATTTCAGCATCGTGATTATTCATGTCCACATCATCAAATTCATCATTTAACATATCTTGTTGGTCTTCTTCTAGATTATGATTCTCCTCGATAGGATTTTCATTCACGTAGACTCTTAATATGGGCGGTCTCTCTGCTCCTTCCAAATAAACAACCAAACTAGGCTGATCAATTATTTTAAAGGTAAGACCTTCTCATTATGTAAAAAATGGGGAATGTAACTCATACAAGATCTTTCCCTTGACAATTGTATCCACATTTTTTCATGACGAAATTCACAAAATCATCATACAAAATATTTCTTTTGACAGTCATCCCTACCGACCCTCCCCGTTTCTTACCATCCTTCCAACGCCAAATGTATTGATTTTTCTTCTCGACCCATTCACCACGACAATCAATCCCTATAAATAATCCCTCAATTTATTGTACCTGAAGAAATTAATTAAAAAACAATTAGTACTAATGAAGAAATAAATTATATGTAGCAACATATGCCTATCATGTTGCAAAATGTAAGTCATATGTTGCTACATATAACTATTCTATTGCGAAACATAAATCACATGTTGTGACAAAATGTATAAATTATATGTTGCAACATATGTAGCCATTTGTTGGAAACGCGAATGCAAATTATTGAAAAAATTGCGGCTACCTAGATGATGATGAATGATTTCAAAGAACTGTTAATTTTACTTACCAAAACAATGGTGTGTGAACCCAATCACTTATGAAGTAATTCGAATTGATACAGAGCGAAATTTGGTCCACTAATTAGATTAGCTAAATCTGATTCAAGAAGATGAAAAGAAGAAGAAAAAAGCTCAATAAGGACTAGCAGCCAATACCAATAATGTACGAAAAGAAGAAGAAGAAGATGAAGAGAACAGGAAGAAGAAAGGCAAGCAATCAAGCAAGAAGAGAACAAGAACATAGCAAAAGAAGAATAAGAAGAGGAATACGGCGGGGGCGGGGGGGGGGGGGGGGGNCCTTTGGTACAGCTGGTGGCTTCCCTCCAATTTTGGTACCCACCAAAATTGGTTATATTAGGTTTTAGTCATTTACCCTTTTACCCCTCATTTAATTCACTGGACCAAACTGCCAACTTATAAACTTAAGGGCAACTCCACAATCCTTAATCATTAATCATCACTACTAAAAAAACAATGAATACTGACCTAAAAATTTCCGACCTCAAATGGAGGTCGGAATTTTTCTCGAAAAAAATGAATTACAATAAAAACCGACCTCTTGATGTCGGTATTAAACAAATAAATCTCAATTAAATATAAAAAACAAATAATACCGACTTCCGTATGTCGGTAAAATTAAATAGTATGTAAAAAATAAATTAATATAAAATACCGACCTCATGAGGTCGGTATGTTTTATATTTAATTGAGAAAATAATACCGACATCAAGAGGTCGATTTTTATTTCTCGAAAAAATTTCGACCTCTTGAGGTTGGAATTTGGTTATTTTGCATAAAAACTGACTTCTTGATGTCGGTTCTAATACCAACTTCCGAATGTCGGTAAAATTAATAGTATGTAATTAAAATATCGACCTCATGAAGTCGGCATTTTTTCTAATTACTATTAATTAAAGTGACATCTGGAGGTCGGTATTTTTTACTTTTAAAAGCGACATCCGGAGGTCGGTATTTTTTTTTCATCTATTACTTTTAATAGCGACATCCGGAGGTCGGTATTTTTATTTCATCTATTACTTTTAAAAGTGACATCCAGAGGTCGGTTCATTTTACACCTATAACAATTTTGTATACTATGAAATTACGTTGATATGAAAACCGACTACTTATGCAAAATAAAGCGGGAAAACCAAATTCTGACCTCAAGAGGTCGGAATTTTCCCCAGAAAATGAATTACAATAAAAACCGACCTCTTGATGTCGGTATTATTTTCTCAATTAAATATAAAAAATAAAATTGAGAAATATTTTGATTTAATTTTATTTAAATCGTCTTCCGGAGGACGATTTTGTGTAAAATAAAAAACAAAAAAATTATAATCCTGACTTTCGGAAGTCAGTAAAATTAACTATTATGTAATAAATTAATATTTTCAATTAACTTTAAATAAATCTTCTTCCGAATGACGGTTTTATACAAGTTAAAAAATAATTTAATATAAAATACCGACATCTCGATGTCAATATTATTTAATTAACATGATTACTTTTATTTATCTTAAAATTTAATGTGATACCGACCTCATGACATCGGTATTTTTTATTAAATCTAATTACTTTTAATAAAAGCGACATCCGGAGGTCGGTTTGTTTAAAATATTCCTATTAATAATCATAATTTGCTATTGTGCATAATACTAAAATTTCATTTTACACCTACAATTAATTGTTCAAAAAGTGTAACAATTTTGTATACTTTTATAAATAAAAAGTTAGAATTCGTGGAATAAATAAAAAAGTATCTATAATCCATATTTAGAGTATGAAACTACGTTGATATGAATTAGGAGATAATTATACTAATTTTCTAGAGTAATGTACATAATCTATCAGTCCATCGTCTAATCATGAAGTTAATATCTGATGTCATGATGTTAAGGTGAAGAGGTAACATATAATCCATTCGAGTATGAAATGCGAGATAGTATTATTATGTATGTTCGATCTAATTGAATGGATGTTAAGTGTAGTGGTCACTTCCTAATTATGATGACATGTAAATGATACTTTATCGGAGTATGAAATACATTGATTAATTATATACTCCTCGAGTAGTTTAACAAATCAAGTCTTATATACTAGTGGTTTTGATATGAAATACATTATCAATTAAAGAAATACCGATGATCAATTCAAGGAGATTTATATATTACATTTGATTTTGATAAACTTTTTTTGATCAATAAAATTAAATTTATATAATTAGGAGTTATATAATTTAAATTTATAAAATTAACTTGATCGATAAATTAAATTTATTAAATTAAACTTTTATTGATGTGTAGTTAAATTATATATATATTATATTGATAAACTTTTGTTGATCAATAAAATTATAAATTTATATAATTAGGAGTTATATAATTTAAATTTATAAAATTAACTTGATCGATAAATTAAATTTATCAAATTAAACTTCTGTTGATGTGTAGTTAAATTATATATATATATATATATACTCCTCGAGTAGTTTAACAAATCAAGTCTTATATACCAGTGGTTTAGATAAGAAATACATTATCAATTAAAGAAATACCGATGATCAATTGAATGAGATTTATATATTAAATTTGATATTGATAAACTTTTGTTGATCAATAAAATTAAATTTATATTATTAGGAGTTATATAATTTAAATTTATAAAATTAACTTGATCGATAAATTAAATTTATTAAATTAAACTTCTGTTGATGTGTAGTTAAATTATATATATATATAAATCGACCTCATTCGGTGAGTGATGATTTTGTGATATTTGTTGACACTCAATTTGATAAACCTACAACCCTTTCGGAAGTGCTATTCGATTAAAACGTATTTTCAAAACATATTCGGGTTTAAAATTGTAATCGATTTTGGTTAAAAATTACATATTTTAGTATGCAATAATTTATAAAAATTATTATTAAATTATTATATTTATCGATAGTTAAACTCAAAATAATTACTTTACTTATTTATTTAAATTTTTAAAAAAATTTAGGTGTGTTTAATTATATGAAAATTCTTTAATATGTGTAATATTTTATTAATTGAATAACATCTCCTTAATCTTCTCTTAAATCATTTAACTCGTAGCCTAATATATTCGATTGTATTTCAATTCTAGTCCTTTCTTATTCAATCTGTTTCAATTCTAGCTACTTCAATTCAAATTCTTTATTTCAATTATAGCCACTTGTTGATTTCAAATTTAGCCTATTCTTGTCTCAATTTTTTTCAAGACTCTAATTTCCATTTAATCTCAACCATCTATCAAAATTCGAGATCAAATCCTAGTCGTCCATCTTCATCTAATCAATGGTTAGATTGAATCTTCCCCACTTTCCTATTTTTCAATCTAAAAGACCTAAACCCTTAAATATTGTTCATTCTTTTCCTCCTCTCAAAGAAGAGCAGCCACAACGAGGCCTCTCTCGTCTCTAATAGCTCCGGCGAGTCGCGCGAAACAGCAGGCTCCGAGCAACCGCCGCCTCCTCCGTTCCCCTCTCCTCTCCCCTTTCCGACTAACGAACCCGGCTCAGCCACACCCTTCTCTCACTCCTGACCCATCCCTAACCGGCGCTGCAATCACAGGTCGCGCCACCATCCCGACCGGTGCGCCGCCTCGATCAACAACAATAACAGCAGGTCACAGCAACAGCGCATAGGCGGCAACAACAGCGCGTGGGTGACATCAACAGCAAACTCCGACAACAACTACAAACATAGGGAGTATACATCAAAACTCACTGCGGCAGTGACAAATTAAGAGGGTAAGTTTATCTTACTTGATTAATTTTAATTCATTCTTCTCCAATCTATTCATGCGGGTCTTCATATCTACCTATTTATATTTATATTTGCTGTGAAAATATAGATTGGTCAACGAACAAAGATTGACTTTTGGTGGCTACTCTATACATACATTACCGTAAAGCCAAAAATACTCACTGAAACGCGGCTTTATTTTTGAAAAGTATGTATTCCAATATGACTAATGCTAAAGTTTGAATTCCAAAACGATATCTATTCATGTGGGTTCTCTTTCTTTTTCTATGTTGATGCTTGTTTTCAAATTGGCTCGCATTTAGGAAATAGGCAGTTGACGAATCTCGATGCTGCTGTGTGTTTGTGCCACGTAGTAACTAATAATTATTGAATCTTTTTCTAGTGTTGAAAGGGTTGATTTTGTGGGCTAGGCAACTAAGGAAGCTCAACATTAAAAAAGTTGATACAAGCTTCTTTCATCAAAGTAGGAGATAAGGTTTGGTGTTTCTAAATTTCTAAAGTTGAAGTACAATTTCTTTTTATGATGTGTTTGTGTCCATCTAGTAGTGATACTTAGTTTAAATTTTGTGATAATGTGTAATTTTAGGGATTTGAATTACAACTTAATTAGAACTTATAATTAATTATAACTTGAATTTTCTATAAATTGATCTTAATTAGGAATATGAACTTGAAATGTTGTTGACTTTAATTTATTATTAGAACTTAATTTTTATTCTTATTAGAACTTGGATTTTAGTTGAACTTAATTAGAATTTTGTAGTACTTGAAAATCTTATTGACCTTAATTAATTTGAACTTAATATAAATTTATTAGAACTATACTAAACTTAACTAATTTATAATAACTTGAAAACTTAATTAGGAATTAATATAAACTTAATTTTGATCAACTAATTAACTAGAA
>NC_064282.1:66373758-66376425 GCF_019186545.1 Solanum stenotomum | reverse complement strand
CGTACTAGGCAACCAAGGTACCAACCCCTCGATACGGTTACCCGGGCCTACAACCCCCCGAGCTAGGCTTGGTCGACTCACAACATTTATATAGAGAAAATCATATACATGTGTCCATTTCATCATCATTTCAGTAATTATACAACCATCCGACTCATAGGACGTACATTGGACCTTCCATTTCCTAAGAATTCTATAAATGGGCATTTTATCAAACACATGGTGGGCTATTGTTCATGTAAATAAAATCATGTATTTCAAGAGTACTAAGTCCAACCAATTCCAAAATCCATATAAATCAGCCCACCAACAACATACATGTATATATATCAACCTTTATAATTTGATCGTGGAAGCATGAAAACCATAAGCATCACATAATAATTCCCTTTCATGATAATATGCAAAATAGACCATAATAGGGTGTGTAGTAGTAATTTCATACTTCAAGAGTTCATAAATAACCATAAGGACCCATAAACTTGAAGTAGTAATAAAGGATAAATGGTTGGACTTGTGGAAAGGAAGATTTCCACAATCAAACCCACATATCTCAACTTTGGAGAATCCTTGATGAAGATTGGAATGGAGAATTGAAGCTTGAGATTGAGTCTTGAATCCGAAATTAGAGCTTGAGATCTTTGAATTTGGTTGAGGATCTTGGTGGAATTTTGGAGAGGGCTTAGAGAGTGTTTTTGAAGTTAAAAATGACTAGGTATGAGACATATCCCCTTATTATAAAAAACGTCCCCAACACTTAGCCTCAAAAAAAAAAAATAGCTCACTGAAAATTACAAATCTGCACAGACAGGTTTTACGAAAATGGTCATAACTCCCTCATCCTAACTCGGAATGAGGTGAAACCAAGTGTGTTGGAAAGCTAACTCAAAGAGCTTTAATTTAATCGGTTGTGGCCCTTCCAGTTCCTTGTGTGCTAAGAGATATGCCCCTTTAAAGTTGACACTCCAAATCGCATTTTTTTGCGATTTTTGAATTTTGATACGGTTGCTCTAAAATTCGGGTTAGACCCATTTCCCACTCAATTTGACCCCATGAATAAGAATATGAAGTTGAATTTCCGAAATCATGCACAGATTTTGAGGTATATGGAAATTACAATTATAGGTGTTTCCGAAGCACATTTTCGGGCATTTTTGAGGTCGTTTCAGCCTCTTACATCGATTTTTAAGTAATGTATGTAGATATTCTGAAACATGTGGTTTAGTTGGTGGATTTAGTTGTTGGAATTAAGACAAAACTAATGTAGTTAAAGTTAAAAAGTTGTTAAGTTGTTTAAATAAGTTAAAATAAATAATGTGGTTTAGTTGGTGGATGTAGTTATTAGAATTAAGTCAAAACTAAACTAGTGAAAGTTGTTAAGTTGTTTAAATAAACTAAGATAAATAATGTGATTTAGTTGTTGGAATTAAGTCAAAACTAAACTAGTTAAAGTTAAAAAGTTGTTAAGTTGTTTAAATATGTTAAAATAAATAATGTGGTTTAGTTAGTGAATTTAATTGTTGGAATTAAGTCAAAACTAAACTAGTGAAAGTTGTTAAGTTGTTTAAACAAGTTAAGATATATAATGTGATTTGTTGGAATTAAGTCAAAACTAAATTAGTTAAAGTTAAAAAATTGTTAAGTTGTTTGGTTAAGTTAAAATAAATAATGTGGTTTAGTTAGTGGATTTAGTTGTTGGAATTAAGTCAAAACTAAACTAGTTCAAGTTGTTAAGTTGTTTAAATAAGTTAAAATAAATAATGTCATTTAGTTGGTGGATTTAGGTGTTGGAATTAAGTCAAAACTAAACTAGTTATAGTTAAGAAGTTGTTAAGTTGTTTAAATAAGTTAAAATAAATATTGTGGTTTAGTTGGTGGATTTAGTTGTTGGAATTAAGTCAAAACTAAACTAGTTAAAGTTGTTAAGTTGTTTAAATAAGTTAAAATAAATAATGTCGTTTAGTTGGTGGATTTAGTTGTTGGAATTAAGTCAAAACTAAACTAGTTAAAGTTGTTAAGTTGTTTAAATAAATTAAAATAAATATGTCAAAACTAGTTAGACTTAGAAAGTTGTTAAGTTGTTTAAATAAGTTCAAATGTTATTTAGCTGTTGGTGTTGTAATATAATACACATATTAAGAGATTAGTGTACTCTTATTTCTACTAACATTGCTTTTAATTTACTAACCATATATAGGTCTACAATTCAGAAAATGCCGCCACATTTGATCAATTTTTCAAGGATATTTCTTGGGGATCGATTACAGTTCACACAATGTCCCAATATATCGTAAATGATTTTAAATTTGCCACAGAGAAATACTCAAAGAATAAGAAAACTAATAATAGTGGTGTTTGGGTTAAAGGTGATGATGGAAATCAAAATGAGAATGTTGATTATTTTGGTGTCCTATAGGAAATTCTAGAGTTGGAGTATTCGGGTTGGCCAATCAAAAGAATAGTACTTTTCCAATGCAAGTGGTTTGATCCAACTTCAAGAGGTACGAGGGAGCTTAAGCAGCATAATATCATTGAAGTCAAGCACACTAGGAAGTATGAGGCTTATGATCCTTTTATTATTGCACAAAATGCTAAGCAAGTGTATTATGCTCCTTATCCGTTGCGTAGGGATAAGTCTAATTGGTGGGTTGTAATCAAAACAAAACC
>NC_064282.1:66344662-66372833 GCF_019186545.1 Solanum stenotomum | reverse complement strand
CCGGAGGTCAGAATTTCAACATTACAAAAATAAAAATACCGACCTCCGGTGGTCAGAATTTCAACATTACAAAAATAAAAATACCGACCTACGGAGGTCAGAATCTCAAAATGCAAAAATAAAAATACCGACCTTCGGAGGTCGGAATTTAAAAAATTGAATATTTTCGACATAAAATAAAAACTGACCTCGAGAGGTCAGTAAATACCGACCTCCAAAGGTCGGTATTGAATAGCAACCAAGCTTTTTTCGACCTAAGTTTGGATGTCGATTTTAAGTCGGTATTTCAAGGAATACCGACCTCCAGAGGTCGGTATTCACTGTTTTTTTAGCAGTGCATATAATTGTCACCTACACTCAATAATTAAGAGTAATGTCACCACCCCTTTATTTTGACACCTTAATGTCACTTTTAATTCAAAGCCCCATGTAAGTTGCCCTAACTTAAATTATGGGTTTGGCCCATTAACCACCAACTAATAAAATTAATTATTTAATAAATATCCATCAACTAAATAACCAAAGTTAAATGAATAGTACAAAATCATTACGGAGAGCTTCTTTTGTGAAAGAAATAGATCTAGTGTTCAAAACGACCTTACGGGCCATTACACAATTAGTGAGGTTGTGCGTTTTAAATTTGTGTAATTTCATTTTTCTTTTGAATCTGTGTAAGTACATCAGAGGTGATAGCACGTACGTGTCAGCATCATAAAAAACAGATTTTTTAAATAATTAAAATTACTTTAAAATAATTTTAAATAAGTTCTAGAAAATAGAGAATAACTGTAAATCTGTATTTCCCATTTTTTTTGTTTTAAAAATTAAAATTTTAAAATAATTTAAATCTGTATTTGTTAGTAATTTTCAATTTGAATTTCAGAATTTTAAAAAATCAAAAATTATCCCTTTGTAATTTAAAATAGTTTTAAAAATAGACATGACATAACTTTAGAACTTCTGAAGTGAATTAACCGTTAAACAGTTGTGCATTCCTAATCATAAACCAAAGGAAACTTAACAACAACTATATTAATACACTCATTCCTCACGAAGAAGAGAACAAAATGACTTTATCTTTATGCATATTTATAGTTCAAACAAATGAATTCTTCAGCATACTACTTACTCCCTCCGTTTCAAATTTATTGAATTAGTGAGATATTTTTTATTTTTCAAATTAACTTAGTTGTTCAGTTTTCAAGACTACTGTTAGAGTGTTCTTTCAATTTTACCTTTCATTAGTTAGTATTGAAATTAGTGATTAATTAATATTTAGTTATTTTAATCATAAATTTGACAATAATTAATAAGGATAAAAATGAAAAGTTATGTCTAATTTATGTCTTAATCTTCTTTTTTCTTAAAGGGTGTGAAAAACCTCAACAATTCAATTAATTTGAAATGGAGGGAGTATTGTTTAATATTGACGTTTTAATGGTGTGTTTCAGGTTAATGCAATATAAATTATCCCTTTATTTATCTTTATATTTGAGAAAAGATATAAAGTCACCACTGAAGTTGTCCCAAATTTCAAAAAGATACCTTAACTTTGAAACTGTCTTATTACCCCACTAATCAATTTTTAGCAGATATTATTATATCATTTTTCGATCAGCCCCATATTTTAAGAAGCAAGTGTGTTCACACACCAATCATTACATGACACGTGTTAATTTAATTAAAAATGTAACTTTTTTTCATTTTAAGTTTTTTTTCTTTATTTCTTTCTCTCCTTCTCTCTCTCTAGATCTCTCTGTCTCTCTGTCTCTGTCTCTCTGTCTCTCTTACTTTTTGACTTATTTTNTTTGTAATTTAAAATAGTTTTAAAAATAGACATGACATAACTTTAGAACTTCTGAAGTGAATTAACCGTTAAACAGTTGTGCATTCCTAATCATAAACCAAAGGAAACTTAACAACAACTATATTAATACACTCATTCCTCACGAAGAAGAGAACAAAATGACTTTATCTTTATGCATATTTATAGTTCAAACAAATGAATTCTTCAGCATACTACTTACTCCCTCCGTTTCAAATTTATTGAATTAGTGAGATATTTTTTATTTTTCAAATTAACTTAATTGTTCAGTTTTCAAGACTACTGTTAGAGTGTTCTTTCAATTTTTCCCTTCATTAGTTAGTACTGAAATTAGTGATTAATTAATATTTAGTTATTTTAATCATAAATTTGACAATAATTAATAAGAATAAAAATGAAAAGTTATGTCTAATTTATGTCTTAATCTTCTTTTTTCTTAAAGGGTGTGAAAAACCTCAACAATTCAATTAATTTGCAATGGAGGGAGTATTGTTTAATATTGACGTTTTAATGGTGTGTTTCAGGTTAATGTAATAGAAATTATCCCTTTATTTATCTTTATATTTGAGAAAAGACATAAAGTCACCACTGAAGTTGTCCCGAATTTCAAAAAGATACCTTAACTTTGAAACTGTCTTATTACCCCACTAATCAATTTTTAGCAGATATTATTATATCATTTTTCGATCAGCCCCATATTTTAAGAAGTAAGTGTGTTCACACACCAATCATTACATGACACGTGTTAATTTAATAAAAAATGTAACTTTTTTTCATTTTAAGTTTTTTTCTTTATTTCTTTCTCTCTCTCTCTCTCTCTCTCTCTCTCTCTTACTTTTTGACTTATTTTAATTTTGCATCTTAAATTTCACTTCATCTTCCACCTCCCACTTTCAAGTGATTCATTCATCCATTTCTTCACCTTCCACCCTCACCCCACCCCCACGTCAAGTTGAACCCGACTCTCATTTTTTTTCTTCTTCTTCTCCGGTCAAATTCTTTATAGAATTCATACTATTTCTTAGACTTAGAATTATTGATAACAAAATTAATTTTTTTCTAAGAAAATTTAAAAGTTTGAAGGTATCATCAACTACTCCTTTTCATATAACTTCAAAATTAGAAATAATAATTTTAAAAGAATCAATGAATTCCCCAAAAATTGAAAGAACTTACTTGAAATCGGATAAAAAAAACTATATGATACTTCCTAATCATCTTGAAATCCAATGGGTTTATCAAATTGTTCGAAATGTAAGAAAATATTTAGATAAAGTTTTAAAATTAAAAAGAGCAAAACTAATAGTAGTAAAATAAGGAAGGTGAAGTTGTGGTAAAAATAGTGACATTGAAAAGTGAGAACCTTCCATGGAGATGACAATGAATTTTTGAAAAGAAAGAAAGAGAAAAAATAAAAAGAAAAAAAAGTTAAAATAATAAGAAAAATAAGAAAATAGATTTTATAATAAAAAAGTTGTAAAAATAAAATTAATTAAATTAATTGAAAAACTTTCTTCATAATCATTAAAGATTGAACGTAGATTTACACACATATTTGGTACGATCTCACTTGGATTCTTATATGTATACGATCGAATAAATTTTAAATTGAAGTTAAAGTTAAAGTTAAAATCAGATGCATTTCATTTTATATATTGTTATGTATATCTAGGTTTTACACCTTTTTATCATTGAATTAACAAAAATGATATATATTCTGAAAAAGAAAATTCAAACATTTCGATAACCATTAACTATTTTAAATCAAATTGATAATTATTATGTATTTAATATAATTTAAAAAAATTTCAATGCATATATTTAAACCATAAAATAAAAATATGAATTAATCCTAATCCATATCTTATTGAAAATTGAAATTTATTATTACTCTCGACTAATTACAACTTTTTTTTTATCACAGTTGTAACTGTATTGTAATTTATACCACAACTTTTCAAATTAAAATAAATTATTATTACTAATATGTAAATAATAAATATAGTGAAATGTATTTGTTATTTTCTGAATATGAAATGAAGCTTTGAAATACTCACAATGTCATATTGTACAAGATAAAATAAATAAATACATATATCTATATAAAAATTGAGCAGATTGCACTGCCAGATGCTTTCCTTTATTCTGTTACTAGTAAAAGTTGCCCGGGCCCAACATGAGTGTAGTGTATAATTTTATAAATATGTATATCGAGATAACAATCAAAATCCAGATCAAAATAAAGTGGAAATAACTTATATATCTTTATCGGTACCTTATACACCAAAAACCTGCATATACAAATATCTTTATCAGCACCTTATACACCAAAAACCTGCAGTTACAAATATTTTCTATATTTCTGAAGGAAGTATTTATTTGTTTAATGAATCTACTCGGTGTAAAACCAAAAAAAATATCTCATGTCCACAGTTGTCATTGTTATACACATTTCTGTGAATAAGATGACGCTTCTCTGTGGTGTTTTATAAGAACTCAAAAGTCTATCTCATTTCTGAGGACACCTGCACCCAATGTACTCACCAAAAATAGAGTATTATGTCTATTGTCAAAATTTCCACCAGAATAATAGAAGTGTACGGATATTTTATTGAACTTAGATAAAATGCTTTCACAATGCCAGCAGAGTCACCTCCTACTAATTTCAACTTTCTGCTGAACCAACCAAATTCTATGATTTTGTTTACGTTCTTAGGAATGCTTGGCATCAAGTTAGTAACTGAGGACTATCCATAGGCTTCACAAAGCCATTTTGTTCTCTAGTATGACCTGCAACAATTATTTAAATCTTCATCTTTGAGAAACTAGTCACATTCTTGCAATCCAGAAAAACACAACTTCTTTAAGAGAAGAGAATAAAAAATTGCACTGCTAGGCTCACTTTGAACTACTGGAAATTTTTTAGCACAACATATATCAGTTGCAACGCGTACCAACTTGTCTTAGCTGCGAATAAGTATAACTTTTTCCTCTCTTTGTTGATCTTAGCTCTCCATCTACATTGTTAAGCTATCTGGATTCTCAATAATCTTGGAAAACGTTTGAAGGAAGCCTGTTAAGTCCGCGTTATACACAACTCAATGATCTGCTTTGACGTTAACCTGCAAAGGGTTCAGAATGTGACATCACTTTATTACGGAAGTTCACACGAGGCTTCAGATAAGACTTCAAAAGTAGGGTTTCAAACATAAGCAGAGAAAAAAGTACATATTTTATATGATTGAAGAAGCACTCTCAATAGCTATCCAGTCTTATTTCTACCAACAGTTACCATTCTTTAAGCCCAAGAAGGAAGACAAAGAAGAGAAATATACAGTAAAAACTTTCGATAGGTAGCAACCTTTGCCGTTAAAGGAAATGACGGGGGAGGAAGCGGGCTATTGGATGGACTATTGCGGACATTATTGGGATTCCTCTTGGCATTTGTTCTCATAAAATCCAACTCATGCCCGACAACAAGCCAAGTATTGAGCACCAAAGGAGACTAAATCCACCTATGCAAGAAGTCGTGAAAAAGGAAATTATCAAATGGTTGGATGCTGGAGTCATATACCCCATTGCAGACAGTAGTTGGGTCTGTCATGTTCAGTGTGTACCTAATAAAGTTGGGATTACTATGGTTCCTAATGCGAAAAATGAGCTTGTTCCGATGAGGCCAGTGACCGGATGGAGAGTATGCATGGACTACCGCAAGCTGAATGCTTGGATAGACAATGATCACTTCCCGATGCCGTTCATGGATCAGATTTGTTGGTAAGGGTTGGTATTGCTTTCTTGATGGGTATTCAGGCTACAATCAGATCTCCATAGCTCCGAAAGACCAAGAGAAAACCACCTTCATTTGCCCTTATGGGAGTTTCGCCTTCAAAAGGATGCCATTTGGGTTGTGTAATGCTCCAGCGACCTTCCAGCGTTGCATGATGTCGATATTTTCAGATATGGTAGAGGACACTATTGAGGTATTTATGGATGATTTCTCTATGGTAGGTGACTCGTTTGATGATTGTCTGATGTATCTGGCCGAGGTAATGAAACGGTGTGAAGAGTGCAATCCTGTGCTCAATTGGGAAAAATGTCACATCATGGTGAAATAAGGTATAGTTCTGGGTCATTAGATTTCTGAGAAGGGTATTGAGATTGATAGAGCGAAAGTTGAGGTAATAGAAAAGCTTCCACCACCTATCTCTGTTAAAGGTGTTAGAAGTTTTCTTGGACATGCATGTTTTTATCGGAGGTTTATCAAAGATTTCTCTAAAATTGCGCACCCATTGTGCAGACTGCTCGAAAAGGAGTGTAAATTTGATTTTGTTGATGCTTGTCTGAAAGCATTTGGAGAGTTGAAATTAAGGTTAGTATCATCGCCTATCATTATTTCACCGGATTGGGGGCAACCATTTGAAGTGATGTGTGATGTGAGTGGGGTGGCACTTGGTGTGGTATTGGGACAGAGGCGAGAAAAGATTCTTCATCCGATTTACTATTCCAGCAAAGCTCTGAATGTGGCTCAAAAGAACTATACGGTGACTGAACAAGAACTCCTTGCTATGGTTTTCGCATTCGAGAAATTTCAATCCTACTTGCTTGGTACTAAGGTCATAGTGCATACTGACCATTCTGCATTCAGGTATCTGATGGCTAAAAAGGATGCAAAACCGAGGTTGATCGATCAGATGGGTATTATCCCTGCAAGAGTTTGATTTTGGGGTGAAGGATAGAAAGCGGACAAAAAATCAGGTTGCCGATCATTTGTCCAGATTAGAGGAGGAAGCTATGCTCAAGTTAGGAGATGGAGTTGAGATTAATGATGCATTCCCAGATGAACATACATTGGATGTTTCTTATGATCTTATTCCTTGGTTCACATATTTTGCTAACTACTTGGCAAGTGATTTGGTTCCATTGGATTTGTCATTCCACCAAAGGAAAAAGTTTATGCATGATGTGAAGAAGTTCTTTTAGGATGAGCCTTACTTGTTTCGTATTTGTGCTGATGGAATTATTCGTCCCTGTGTGCCTGAGGTTGAGATGATGAGTATACTAGAGGCATGTCATTCATCACCAGTGTGGGTATTACTGGCCTACCATCCACCAAGATGCTCATGCTTTCGCCAAGTCTTGTGATCGTTGCCAAGAAGAAGGAGGAATTTCAAAGAGGCAAGAGCTACCTATGAATCCAATATTGGTGATTGAGTTATTTGATGTTTGGGGCCTTGACTTCATGAGTTCATTTGTGAGCTCATATGGGAAGAAGTATATTCTTGTTGCGGTTGACTATGTATCGAAATGGTTGGAAGCAATTGCTCTTTCAAACAATGAGGGAAAAAGTGTCACCGCATTCCTGAAAAAGAGTATCTTCTTCAGTTTTGGTACACCTAGGGCGATTATCAGCGATGGAGGTTCTCACTTTTGTAATAAGTTGTTCAAGGCATTACTACCGAAATATGAAGTTCATCACAATGTAGCCACTCCTTACCATCCGCAATCTAGTGGGCAGGTTGAGGTGTCGAATAGAGAGATAAAGCAAATCCTTGCAAAGACTGTGAATGCCAACAGAACTGATTGGTCCAGAAGGCTTGATGATACTCTATTGGCCTATCACACCGCATTCAAGACTCTTATAGGTGTGTCCCCCTACCAACTTGTATATGGGAAGTCATGTCATTTGCCTGTAGAGCTAGAGCATAAAGCAATGTGGGCGCTAAAGAAGTTGAATTTGGATTGGGGTGCCGCATCGAGCCAAAGGCTAATGGGTATGAATGAGCTTGATGAGTTTCGCCTAAAAGCATATGAAAGTTCAGCCTTGTACAAGGAGAAGATGAAAAAGTATCATGATCAAAAGATTGAAATGCATGAATTTGTTGCGGGTAATCTGGTGCTTTTATTCAACTCAAGGCTGCATTTATTTCCTGGAAAGCTCAAGTCCAAGTGGACCGGGCCATTCAAAGTCACTCAAGTATTTCCAAATGGAGCGATCGAGCTCGAGAACAAGGAGGGAACAAGGTTCAAAGTGAACGGGCAGAGGATCTAGGTCTACATGGGGAAGTTGGAGAGTGTGCAAGAAGTGATTGAGGCCTATTACCTTAATGAAGTCTGAGTAATCAAGGGATCTGTATCGTGCCGCGACGTTAAATCAAGTGCTGCTTGGGAGGCAACCTAAGATGTACAATCTAGCCAACTATAGGTTTTTTTTCGATATAGGAGTTTTTGTCTTTTATTTTGTTTTTTTTAGCTAATTAGATATGTGCTTTATTTTTGTATTAGTGTTGGCTAGATATAGAATAGGGTCCGTGTCTAATAAGTGTCTAGAAAATGTAAAAAGAAAGTCCTAATGGTTGCTACGTGTGCAGGGACAAAAGGCAAAAATTTGCAGAAAATAGTTATGCAGTGGTCTACGGACCCCCATCAACGGTCTGTTGGTCAATCCACGGACCGTGAATGGCATCCGTAGATCCCAGGTAAGTTCCCCAAATTTTTGTAAGTGTCAGAGTGACCTACGGATCCAACCCACGGTCCATACATCGACCCACGGACCATCAACGGGGTCTCGTGGGTCCAACCTAGGGTTTCTGCTGACCCGACTCGGACCCCCTTTTAAATAAAAACCCTTCATTTTAAAACATCCCTCACTTCCATATTTCCCTCCCAACCGTTTTTCAACCCTCCAAATACCCATATACCCACATAAATCTCCTTAATCACTCCCATATCAACTACCCATATCCCATACCATCACTCTCCTCTCCCATATCTCCCTTTTCTATTCCAAATCATTCCCTTCCTCTCCCAAAGCGAATTCACGGTTCGAGTTCAATGTCCATATTGGTGTAGGAGTTTTTGCAGTCGATCACACACTCACCATTGTTGATTACTATTTACTTGTAAGGTAAGTTGATTTCTCTCAAACTTTGAACATTTCATAGTTTCATATTGAAATCACAACAATGAACTTGACCCTGGGTTGTAAATCATGTGTTTGAATGTTGAATTGTAGTTACAAAAACCCTTGGAATGACGGTATGTGAGTGTGCTGTAAATTATAACCAACTCAATCAAGTAATAAGCCGAATTGAAAGTTTTGACTTAGGGTTCGTATGTTTTCGGTTTGTTAAAATGTTGAAATTTGTGTCAATGAAACTCTAAGGATGATTAACTACCAAATTACATGTTGAAATGCATGTGTAGGCCTAGTTTGTTTGTGTAATTGTTGTAAAAAGGCATGAAGTGTGAGTCAATGTCTGAAACCTGACACATAATTGACCCACGACTCCAACCCACAGACAGTAGGTAACTCTACGGACCGTAGGTCAGGGTCCGTGGGTCAGTTGCACACAACTTTTGTACAAAGTGTCGAACCACGGTGTGGACTACAGTGTGTCTTTCAATCGACGGACCGTTCTGCACATCCGTGGTTCCCACATAAGAGACCCAATTTTGGGTACTCTAACCTACGAAAGGGACCCACAGACTGTCATTCCATTGACGAACCATAGGTACCCACCGTGGGTCAATAGTTTAGCTAATGTTCTGATTTTTTTTTGGTTTTTGTTTCGGTTTGATTCTTGTTCTAAATTTTTTCCATGAGTCTTTTTGAATTATTTTGGTACTAACTAAGCCTCCATAGGTACCATGGCCCCTAAGCAAGCTCCAACCTATGCCGCCAAGGGAAAGTCCAAATCTGTCGCTCCTTCATGACGTTTGATCATTGAGGTGGACAATGAGGACATATAGTACATTCCTCCCACTACCAGAACCTCCCCTACTGCCCCCAACACTACCAGGAATCGATCCCAGCAGGTTCACTCCGACGTCGTCACTACCCTCGGTCTGAGGAGGGGGCCATACAAATTGGAGCACCGACTGGCTCAAGGTCGCATTCCAGATCTAGTTCGAGCAGAAGTACCACCTCTTCAGTTGACTAAGATAGCTCAAGCTCAAGCCCGAAACCCACTAGCGTTTAGCCTGCTCCCAAGGCTGATGGGCCTAACAGATAGTGTGTCACGCGCTAGTATCAACTTTACCGAAATGGCATAGTGATTACTGAGCACCAGGGGATGACCAGGACTGTGACTGAGGAGCACAAGGTCCTCACAGGAAGCCTCCACACTACACTGGCTATTGAGGAGCTCTTCCGATGACACGGATGAGAGTGGATGGCACGAAATCTTGGGAAGTAGAGTGAGGAGATTACTAGGGAGTTCTATGCTTTCTATGCTGCTACCATCAGAAAATCCATCTCCAAATGGGCCAAGCCCATTGCTCAGCCTCCACTTGAGTCCACATTACTACAGGGGTTCATAGTCGACATATCTGAGGTCACTATTCGCAGGTTCTCTTATGGCCCTAACCACATTCTGCCTATCAATACCGCAGAGTATAACTACCGGATGAGCATTATCCAGAGCGGGTCCTTCCAGAGAGATGCAGAGTAGACAAATGATCTTCTGAGGTGGCTGGAATGACACATTGCTGCGGATAGGGAGGTGTTGAGTGGGTTCAGACCCTTAGCCTGGGTATAAAAAAGGATACACTGAGCTTCGCTGCGAAGTTCTTTTGGTTGCTGGTTCGAAATACACTGTCCCCGACTCAGTCGGACAATGTGGTTACATGGGACTGGGCAGTGATGCTGGCAACTATTATGGTGGGGTTGGAGATTGACGTTGCCCACATCCTTATTTTGGAGATCCATGAGAAAGCCTTCAAGACCACCATCACCTTGCCCTTTTCGTGCCTTATTTTCCATCTCTGCAGGGAGGCTTCTTTTCCAGTGTGGCATTGTGACCGGTTGCTTGATGCTACGTCCTCATTCGGGATGATGCCAACCTTGCTACACTACGGAGAGAGCCACAAGTTGAGGTGCCACCTCTGGGTGATGATCTTGCTGCCGATGTTGAGCAAATGCAGGCCGATGACTCCACTATTTCGGCCACTACAACAAACACTCAGGATCCACCGTCTCTGGCCAACAGGCATGCCCCTAGCTTATCCCTAGCCACTCCCTCTTTAGGGTCCACCACAATCCCTCTAGCCCGAGTCCAAAAGCTGGAGGCACATATGGCCACTCTGCTTCAGCATGTGAAGCCATAGATGTAACTCTCTATCACGGAGTCTGAGGCGAGGATGGCGCATATGATGGATCAAAAGTTTCAAGTTGTTCATAAGTGCCTGGATGCTTTTGAGTTGTGAGTATTGGTGACACCTACCCTGACCATCGATGTGACCACCTTCCAGCAGGAGTTGGCTAGCCTCTGTGCTGATGTTGTTGTACTCCTAGCCCCCCAGAGAATGAGCTAGAGTCTTCCCCTACGACACCGGATGATGAGGTGGTGATGATTACCCTCTTCGACGATTCTATGTCGCCACGAGATTCTTCCCGTGCTGCTTGGATGCGCCACCGCTCTGATCGTACTTCTGATGATGCCGAGGCTCAGAGATTGAAGAAGAAGAAGCGCTAGCAGTTGGAGGAGGCCACGAGGGCGTCATTACTGGACGAGGAGATGAGACATTAGCGGGCCAGAGAGATAGGTGTTGGCCTATCTGGAAGTGTGAGCACTACTGACGGTGCTGGGCTAGTTGATGGGAGCACTACTGATGATGTTCCCAGTGTTGATCCAGCGGGCTCTGGGAAACTATACCCACCCACTTCATGAGAGGTCTTTGGCGCATATGCGCCACAGGTTTGCTTCATCTTATGTTTTACTTTTTTTTTGTGCATTGGGGACAGTTGCACCTTATTTTGTTGGGGGTGGGGTAAATGGATTGTAAGTGATAGGGTGAAGTCTGAGTTACTCAACTCATAATCCTCTCTTGGGGTTTTCTTGCCTGTGTTCTTTTCCCTCAAGAGACTGCTTTAATTTCTGTTGAACCGGTATGTTTAGGAATGTATGTGTAGAAGTAAGTAGAAAAAATGAAGGCATGATGGCATAACAAGCAAGAAAAAAATGATTCCCATCCAAAAAGTTTGAAATGTGCTAGATCTTTAGGCTTGATAAGTTGAATGTGCTGGATCTTAATATGTCATGATAAGAAACCAATTTGACCTCATGACTTAAGTTAAAACTTGAACTGGGTAATTGAGTAATCTGATAATGAAACAGTGTGCCAATTGTGTGTGACAAAAGATTGAATATTCATACAGTGTGTGCCAATCTAGAACTTGCCCCGTTGGTCCTACTAAGATAATCTAGGCTAAAAGTTGGAAAATGATCGTAGGCCCTTGTTCAAATAAGTCTACTCAAGCCTAAAATGATACAACCAAATGAAATAAATGTTCCCTTTGATCCAAATGTTTGATCCTAATATAGACCACTTCTTTCAATTCACCTAACTCACCTTCCCTAAAATAATTGTTTTGGCCCCGGTCCCTCCTTGGACATGTGCACCTTGACTTAGGCCAAAAGCCTAAGTTGAGGGTGGCTAATTCAAAAAGTTACCTCGATCTTGGCCCTGGTCCAACATCGGTTATTGTGCACCTCAACTCATGCTAAACACATATGTTAAGGGTGGCTATGAAAAAGAAAACCGAAAGAAAAAGGGTATGAAAAGAGTTTTGTGTTGAAGAGAGAAATAGAAAGGATAGAAAAAAATGTGACTTTGTGCAAAAGAAACAAAAAGATGAAAAACAAAAGTGCTGAAAGAAATTAAGAAAAATAAAGTGAAAGAAAAAGAAGAAAGTGAAAAATAAGAGCTATAAAGTCAAAAGTCACATCTGTGTGGAAGAGAGTCAAGGGAAAGAAAATAAAATGAAAAGGATGTAAAAATAGGTTGAAAAAAGAGGTAAAAATCCAATGAAATGTCAAGGGGGGGGGGGAAGAAAGTCAGTAAAAAGTACCCAAATGTACCATACGTCACCCCGAGCCTATGTTACAAGCTAAGAAAGTCCTATAGTGATCCTAGTAACTAGTTTAGAGAGTCTAAGCAGTGAAAATAAGGGCAAGCCTATGGTATTGAGCACTAACTGTACTTGAAGTCACTTCTGAGAGTGAGTGTTGAATCGAATCCTAAAACTTGAAAGTCGTATCTATTGTGTGTGACAAAGGATTTCTTTTGAAGTGAGGGCACTAGTTATATTGTTGGAGAATTGATACCTTAGTGATTGTGAAATGTGTATGTTGTGATGTCTGTTGGTCGATCTATGTCATGCTTTGATCCGTACGAGTTAGCCTGTTGAGTCTAAATGAAAAGATTTGCATTAAGGAAATGGAATGAGTTGAAATGGCCATGTGATTGCTTGAGTTTGTATGTCTGCTTCTAGATAAGTATCGTTAGAGTATGTGTGTCGCTTGAGGACAAACAAAAAGTTTAAGTTGAGGGTGTTGATATACCGTGTATTTACGGTATTTTTGATACATTTCACTTAGAAGTTTTGTGTGTCTAGGGCTATTTTGTATTAGAAATAATGCGTTTTGTATCATGTTTGCAGGAAATAGGCTTGGAATGCGGTTGATGGAGATGAGAGCTGAAATTATGCAGAAGGAGCCACCATAGAGTGATCCACGGATAGTAGGTCCTTTGACGGACCATCGTTAGGCAGGCATAGATGGAGCATCAGTGAATTCTGACCAAGTGTGGAACTACGAAGAAACTGACAGACCGTAGGTCGACCCACGGGCCGTCCTGCACATCCGTCGATGGGTTCAGAGAGTTGAAGTTCCAGTACTTGATGAACAATCCTAAGTATGGAGCTACGAAAGGGGACCTACGGACCGTAGGTCGACCCACAGTCCGTAGGTCGAGTCGTCACTTGAAGCCGCGTTCCAAACAACTTATTTCCTTATTTTGTTTCCTTTTTATTTAGGACATGCTTTCTATAAATAGGAGTTATAAACCTTGTTTTGGGGGTTAGACAACATTGTATATTTTTAGTTCTTGGTGTTTTGTTGGAATTAACTTGCAAACTTTAGCAATTTGATTTCCAGATTTCGTTTATATGATTTTCACTTTAAAATTCAATTGAGGATTTCAGGTTTCATCTACTCTAATCGTAAGTTCATGAATTCTTTTTATCAAAACATGAATTGTGTTATTTAAAGCATGAGTAGCTAACTCCACAACTAGTGAGCTATTTTAATAAATTCAAGACCCCCATTTCATAACGCATCTTCAACCAACGACACTTAGAAAATACCGTCACGCTAAGTTCAATTCTGGGAGTTCTACTTGCCCGAATTCAATTTCGTAAAGTCGTACGGATTTCTTAACGACTTATCTATCTACTCATGTTATCAAATTCACAATTAGATCACCCAATTGCTACCAGATTTCCCTTAATTTCACATACTTCGATTTCATCCAAATCTGGACTAGGTTGGAAAAATCCAAATACTACGGAAAAGTTTTCTGGCTCAAAAGTTTTTCCCGTTGGATTTTATATAACGATGGGAACATGTTGTTACATATATGCAACAGAAATTTGATGTAACTTAGTATTTGTGTCTGTTCTTTTAGATATTTGTTTTGATTTATTTTTTAGTCGTAATGGTGTTAGAATAACTCTAGATAATGTTTTATATGGTTTTGGACTTCATTTTGACCGTTTTGTCGTATTAGATTGTGATCCTTCAACTTATGACTATTATGTTGACCATTGAATAATGACATGTTATTCAAGTAACAATGATGTTGATGTTATTACATGGCATACAAGATTAGGTCATAGGGAAAGATCGAATGAATAGGTTGGCAAAAGAAGGACATATAGGTTCTTATTCACTATGTTGTTAAAAAAAAATTGTGTCTAATTTTTCATTGAAAATCAGTGAAAATTCTTTTTTGGAAGGAGTTAATTTTTTTTTGTTATTCTTTTTTTGAATGTGGATTAATTATATAGTAGATAGGATTCAAAATCCTATTTGATACTGACTAACATTGTAGATAAGATTCCTTATTTTACAAAGAAAGAAATTCTGTCATTTTAAAATAAAAACTGTTTATGTTTGTAGCAATTGGGAAATTGGTTGTACAATATTTTTAGTCAAAACTTATTTTTTCATGATCAACTCGTTTGTAGCTTTCCGAAAATCATGTATATATATAAGAGAACCTTAGGCCCACCTACGTGGTGCCACCACAAATCAGAATTCACTTTTAATTTATGAATTTCCAAAACTAGCCTTCCCCTTTCATGAAAAATTGTGACATTTATGAAAAATTGTGACTTTTATGAAAAGTTGCGACTTTTATTAAAAGTTGTGACTTTTATGAAAGGTGTTGACCTTTCTGAAGGGTTGCAACTTTTCCAAATAGTTGGAACCTTTTCGATAAGATAGAATAAATATTTATTGTCTATATATAGAGAGATTTCCTCTCATTTTTAAACAACAAAAATTCTGAACCTCTTCTTCTTGAAAATTAAATATTTGTGTACTTTACTCATGTTGAGTGGCTCAATGACACCATTGCTTATGTTACAAATCCTGTTAATATTTTTACAGTCATTATTTTATACTTATGTTATTAAGGATAAATAATAACATGTAATAATTTTCATTTTTCTTTACATTATGAATTTTTTATGTAAGATAATATAGTGTTTTAGTTTTAGTGGTTAGGTTTTAAGTATTATTTTATACATTCTGTGATATTAAATTCTCGCGCGAAGCGCGTGTAATTTTACTAGTATATTATAATGAAAAAATGAATTTAAAATGAGTGAGATATAAATTTTTGAAAGTTGGCTGTTTTTTATTGTTTTTTTTTTCGAAAAAACTGCTTCTGTTGGTTGCAATCTGAATATTAGGTGTACCATTTTTTATTCGAAACATAATTTTTCTCGTTCTAATCATTTGTAGCTTTTCGAAAATATATTATAATCGAAAATCACATTTAAAACGATTGAGATATGAATTTTTGAAGTTGGGCTAAAAAAACGTTTATTCTATAAAAGTTTTTTTTTGAGAAAGTTTTGTGTTCTTTTAGGATTATTCTTTTGGGAAAGGAATATGTGTGCTTTTAGGATATATATATATATATATATATATATATATATATATATATTATGTTCTTCAAATATATTGATCTTGTTTATTCGTTTAGTCTTTATGTTTCTTAAACAGTTAGTTGTGTCTTCTACAAATAATAGTTACATATGTTGTCACATTGAATGGTTCAACCATTCTTATTATTTCCTTGTTCCTATTTCAGACATGGCCGAACAAGAACAAATTCGAATTATTCCAAGTGGGAGTTCTCGAAGAGTAAAAGGACAATGTAGAAGAGCACGTCGCCGTAGGACATGTTTTCGAGGGTGAGAAATCACACGGATTGGTGTTTCGAGGGCGACACAGAATCAGTTAAGGATTCAAAGGGCCATTTGAAGGAAAATAGATAAAGATCTAATAGAGTTTATGTCCTTGAAGATGGATCCTCTTGACTCTTTATTAGACTTCTTTAGATCCTTTATCATGAAACTTGACGAGGTTAATGAAAGTGTCATTTAAGTTGATGAGTGGGATGCATACGATGTTTTGTATCATTCCTTACCAGAATACTGGAAGATTGAATTGAATGAAATTTATTTTGAAATTGGGGATAATGAACCATTATGGAAGTATGTGGTAAATATAGGAGTTAAGTGGGTAAAACTTCACAACATAAAAATAGTTTAGTATTGAATTTTGTTGTTTATTCTTTATAAATTATGTGATGAACATCTTTGATTATGCTTTAATATGAATATTTGAGTTTTATTCTCTTTATGGATTGTTATTCTACTGTGCATTATCATATGGTGTTCGATTATTAGACATGTAAATTTTTGTGATTATGGTCTAAAATATATTATACACATTAAGAAAATAGTTTTGAAATTTTGTTAAATATTTAGTTCGTAGATGATGATTGGATACGTATGTGTCTTTTTGATTTTATATTAAATATGAAATCTTTATTAGAATTGATTTGCTTGAATGTGTATGTTACATGCATAGTTAATTCATAAAAAAAAAACTTGCCTAATTGCCTCTCAAATACAGTCAAGGCATAAAAGTTATAACTTAAACAAATGTGAAAAATTGAACGGAGACAATTATAACATTTGGATTGGTAAAATATGGTATGTAATGGAAGAACAAAATGTGCTCGAGGTATAAATCATATTTTAAATCAACCAGAAGAGGGAAACACATCACAACACAGAAGATACCTTAAAGCTTATAAAGCTTGGAAAAAGGCTAATTCCACTGCACGTGGAATTATAGTTAGTTCTTTGGTTGATGACCTCATACATGAATGTNGCTTGAATGTGTATGTTACATGCATATTTAATTCATAAAAAAAAACTTGCCTAATTGCCTCTCAAATACAGTCATAGCATAAAAGTTATAACTTAAACAAAGGTGAAAAACTGAACGGAGACAATTATAACATTTGGATTGGTAAAATATGGTATGTAATGGAAGAGCAAAATGTGCTCGAAGGTATAACTCATATTTTAAATCAACCAGAAGAGGGAAACACATCACAACACAGAAGATACCTTAAAGCTTATAAAGCTTGGAAAAATGCTAATTCCACTGCACGTGGAATTATAGTTAGTTCTTTGGTTGATGACCTTATACATGAATGTGAGGAATTTCGTACTTTTCATGCTATGTGGGCACATCTGCAAGGAACGTACGAGAATGTGAAGGAGATGCAAAATGACTTGTCTGCTATTGGTCAAAAGGTTGATGCCCATGCAGTGTCTATCAAGAAACTTGAGCAGCAGATGAATCAGTTGTCCACTACAGTAAACCCACGTCAGTTTGGCACACTTTCTAGCAACACCATCCAAAATCCTAAGAATGATGGGCATTGTATGGCGGTCACTACTCGAGGGGGTAAGTAGACCATTGATCCACCTATGTCTTCTTAGGTTGAAATTGTGGTTGAGAAAGATGATGGTGAGATTGAGGTCACTGGAGAGTCCAAGAAGAGAAGGAAGTAGAGATAACCCAAAAAGTTGTCCCATGCCTAGACCTCCACCTCCATTCCCACAAAGGTTAATTAAGAAGAATGAAGAAGGGAAATACCGCAGGTTCATCGCTATGTTGAAACAACTTTCCATCAATGTTCTGTTGTTAGAAGCTTTGGAGCAAATGCCTGGGTATGCAAAGTTTATGAAAGATTTAGTGATGATGAAAATGGCCGTGAGCTTTGAAGATGATGATAGACTGCAATATTGTAGTGCTATTGCTACAAGGTCCCTTGTGCAGAAGAAGGAAGATCCTGGTGTCTTCACTATTCCTTGTACCATCAGGTTGCTACATTTTGCGAAAACGTTGTGCGACTTGGGTGCTAGTATTAATTTGATGCCATTGTCTATTTACAAGAAGTTGGGTTCAGCGGATCCAAAACCGACTGCGATGCGATTGCTCATGGCCGATAGAACTGTGAAGAGGCCCATTGGTGTGCTCTAAGATGTACTAGTGAATGTGGAGTCTTTTATCTTTTTGGTGGATTTTGTGACACTTGATTGTGAGGTTGATTTTGAGGTTCCCATTATCCTTAGGAGACCATTTCTTGCCACTGGGCGTGCCTTGCTTGATATGGAGAAAGGGCAGATGAAGTTTCGATTGAACAGTGAAGAGGTTACTTTCAACATCTATAGATCTATGAAGCAGAGTAGTGAGCTCAAGTCGGTATCAGTGGTGAATCATATTGTAGAGAGTGGTTCTGAGGTGTCTATTGAAGAGAGGTTGGGTGTTGATGCACTAGCAGTGGTAATGATGAATTTTGAGGGTGATGGTATTGGAGATTGTGATGAATTGGTTGCCGCACTTGATAGGTTCAAATTCCATTCAAAACCAAAGAGATTGGAGTTAGACATGAAGAATCACGACTCTCCACTCGCAAGACCGTCAGTTGAAGAGGCTCCGAAATTGGAGCTTAAGGCTCTACCATCACATTTGAGGTATGTATTCTTGGGGAAAGATGGTACTTTACCCGTCATCATTGCGCCAGATCTGAAGGTGGTACACGTTGAGGCATTGGTTTTTGTGTTAAAGCGGTTCATGAGGGCTATTGGGATCCCTCCTAGCATTTGTTCTCATAAAATCCAACTTATGCCGGATCACAAGCCTAGTATTGAGAACCAAAGACGACTAAATCCACTTATGCAAGAGGTAGTGAAAAAGGAGATCATCAAGTGGTTGGATGCTGGAGTTATTTATCCCATTGCAGATAGTAGTTGGGTTTGTCCTATTCAGTGTGTGCCCAAGAAAGGTGGGATTATTGTGGTTTCGAATGCGAAAAATGAGCTTGTTTCGGTGCGGCCCGTGACTGGATGGAGAGTCTGCATGGACTACGGAAAATTAAATGCTTGGACAAAAAATGACCAGTTCCCTATGTCGTTCATGGATCAGATGTTGGACCAACTTGCTGGTAAGGGTTGGCATTGTTTTCTTGATGGTTATTCGGGGTACAATCAGATTTCCATAGCTCCGAAAGACCAAGGGAAGACCACCTTCACTTACCCTTATGGGACTTTCACCTTCAAACATATGCCATTTAGGTTGCGTAATGCTCCAGCGACCTTCCTGCGTTGTATGATGTCAATATTCTATGATATGGTGGAGGACACTATAGAGGTATTTATGGATGATTTCTCTGTGGTATGTGACTCTTTTGATCGTTGTTTGGATAATTTGGCCGAGGTACATAAACGGTGTGAAGAAGAGTGCAATCTTGTGTTCAATTGGGAGAAGTGCCACTTCATGGTGAAAGAAGGGATAGTTCTGGGTCACCGGATCTCTGAGAAGGATATTGAGGTTGATAGAACGAAAGTTGAGGTAATAGAAAAGCTTCCACCACCTATCTCTATAAAAGGTGTTAGAAGTTTTCTTGGGCATGCAGGGTTCTATAGGAGGTTTATCAAGGATTTCTTCAAAATTGCACACCTATTGTGCAAATTGCTCGAAAAGGAGTGTAGGTTTGAGTTTGATGATGCTTGTCTGAGAGCATTTGGAGAGTTGAAAGAAAAGCTAGTTTCCACACCTATCATTATCTCACTGAATTAGGGGCAACTGTTTGAAATGATGTGTGATGCGAGTGGAGTGGTGCTTGGTGTGGTATTGGGACAGAGGCGAGAGAAGATTCTTCATCCTATTTACTATGCAAGCAAAGCTCTAAATGTGGCCCAAAAGAACTATACAGTGACTAAACAGGAACTCCTTGCAGTGGTTTTCGCATTCGAGAAATTTCGATCCTACTTGCTTGGTACTAAGGTCACAATGCATACTGACCATTCTGCATTGAGGTATTTGATAGCTAAGAAGGATGCAAAATTGACGTTGCTTAAATGGATGTTGTTGCTGCAAGAGTTCGATTTTGAGGTGAAAGATAGAAAGGGGACAGAAAATCAAGTTGCCGATCACTTGTCCAGATTAGAGAAGGAAGCTATGCTCAAGCTAGGAGATGGGGCTGAAATTGATGATGCTTTTCCAGATGAACATGTATTGGCTACTTCTCATGACTTGATCCCTTGGTTCACAAACTTTGCTAACTACTTGGCAAGTGATCTGGTGCTATCAGATTTATCGTTTCACCAAAGGAAAAGGTTTATGCATGATGTGAAAAGATTTTGGGACGAGCCTTATTTGTACAGTAGTTGTGCTGATGGGATTATTTGTCGTTGTGTGCCCGAAGTTGAGATTTTGAGTATACTAGAGGCATGTCATTCATCGCCTGTTGGTGGGTATTATAGTGGTATTCAGACTGCGCGTAAAATTTTGTAGTGTGGGTATTATTGGCCTACCATCCACCAAGATGCTCATGATTTCGCCAAGTCTTGTGACCGTTGCCAAAGAGAAGGAGGAATTTCAAAGAGGCAAGAGCTTTCTATGAATCAGATATTGGTGTTGAGTTATTTGATGTATGGGGCATTGATTTTATGGGTCTATTTGTGAGTTCACATGGGATAAAGTATATTCTTGTTGCAGTTGATTATGTGTCGAAGTGGGTGGAAACAATTGCGCTTTCGAACAATAAAGGTAAAAGTATCACCGCATTCTTGAAAACAATATCTTCTCCAGATTTGGTACACCTAGGGCGATTATCAACGATGGAGATTCTCACTTTTGTAATAAGTTGTTCAAGGCTCTACTTGAGAAATATGGCGTCCGCCACAATGTAGCTACTCCTTACCATCCACAGTCTAGTGGGCAAGTTAAAGTGTCCAATAGAGAGATCAAACAAATTCTGGCTAAGACTGTGAATGCGAACAGAACCGATTGGTCAAGAAAGCTTGATGATTCTCTATGTGCCTATCGCACCGCATTAATGACTCCCATAGGTATGTCCCCCTACCAACTTATATATGGGAAGTCTTGCCATTTGCCGGTAGAGCTAGAGTATAAGGCTATGTGGGCGCTAAAGAAGCTGAATTTGGATTGGGGCGCCGCATCGAATCAAAGAGTAAATGACATGAATGCGCTTGATGAGTTTTGCTTAAGAGCTTATGAAAGTTCAGCCTTGTACAAGGAGAAGATGAAGAAGTATCATGATCAAAAGATTGAAAAGCGAGAATTTGTTGTGGGTGATCTGGTGCTTCTATTCAACTCTAGGTTATGTTTGTTTCCTGGCAAGCTCAAGTCCAAGTGAACCGGGCCATTCATAGTCACACAAGTGTTCCCACATGGAGCGGTCGAGCTTGAGATAAATGAGGGAACAAGGTTCAAAGTGAACGAGCAAAGGATCAAAGTCTACATGGGAAAAGAGGAAAATGTGCAAGAGGTGGTTGAGGCCTACTATCTTGATGAAGTCTGAGTAATCAAAAGGCCTGTGTCGTGCCGCGACGTTAAATCAAGCGCTGCTTGGGAGGCAACCCAAGATGTACAATCTAGCCAACTATAGGTTTTTCTTTTCGATTTAGGAGTTCTCTTTGTTTATTTGATTTTCTGTAATTCTTTAGATTGATAGTTTACTTTTGTTTTAGTGTTGTCTAGATATAGCATAGGGTCCGTGTCTAAAGAGTGTCCAGAAAATGTAAAAAGAAAGTCCTAACGGTTGCTACATGTGCAGGGATGAAAAGCAAAATCTACAGAAAATGTCTGTTGTAGAGGTCTACAGACCCCATCGACGGTCTGTAGGTCAATCCACGGACCGTGAATGGTGTCTGTAGACCCCAGGTAAGTTTTCAAAATTTTCTAAGTATAGAGTGACTTACGGACCCAACCTACGGTCCGTAGGTCGACCCACGGCCCGTAGATGGGATTTCATGAGTCCAAACCTGGGGTTTGCCCGACCCGACCTGGACAACTTTTAAAATAAAACCCTTCATTTTTATATTCATCCCCCACATTCAAAATTCCCTCCCAACCGTTTTTAACCCCATCCTCTGCCAAAATCACTCCATTAATCTCCCAAAACCACAGATCACTCCCCATTCACTTCCCCATATTCCCATATCACTTTTCCCTCTTCCCAAATCCTC
Source organism: Solanum stenotomum (assembly GCF_019186545.1). Taxonomy (NCBI): domain Eukaryota; kingdom Viridiplantae; phylum Streptophyta; class Magnoliopsida; order Solanales; family Solanaceae; genus Solanum; species Solanum stenotomum. The sequence goes on along the minus strand of NC_064282.1, from coordinate 66,350,580 downwards.
ATCTCCAGTTCTCATTGTCCGGGTTCGACGTCCAAAGGCTAGCAAAAGGTCTAAGGATTTCATTGTCATCACAGAATCACCCACTTCCATTGCTTGTAAGGTAAACAATTTCAACTTAACTCTGAATTTTGATATTCATTGTTCAATATATGAAGTCATGAAGTGGATCCTGACCTTGGGTTGTTTTTGTATGAAATGCATGATAAACTAAAGTCTTGGGATGATAAAATGTGATTGTATTGTCTTTTTAATCAACTAAATTAGAGAAAAATAGTCTAAATGAAAGTTTCGACTTAGGGTTCCTAGTTTCATATGCAGTACATGTTAAATAATGAGTAATCGGAACCCTAGGGATGATGAACTATCATAAATTATGTTGAAATGCATGATTAGACTTAGATTGATTGTTTGAAATTGTCGAAAAATGGTTAAACATGAGGCGTGTCTAATACCTGGCATAAACTTGACCCACGAGACCCCATCTACGGACCGTAGGTCAGGTCTGTGGGTCTGTTGCACATGAAGAATCCACTAAGTGTGGAACCACGAAGGTGGACTACGGTCCGTAGGTTAACCTACAGGCCATTTTGCACATCCGTGGTTCCCATCAGATCCCAAATTTTTGGGACATCTGACCTACGGAAGGGACCCACGGACCATAGGTACCCACCGTAGGTGACCACTAAAGCTACTGTCAATTTATTTTTATTTTTTGTTTTTGTTCGTTCTTTGTTCTAAATTTTTTTCGAGTGTGTTATTGGTTTATTTTGGTACTATTTATGCCTCCACAGGTACCATGGCTCTTAAGAAACCCCCGACCATCTCACCAAGGGTAAAGTCTAAATCAGTCGCACTTAGCTCCCGACTGATTGATGAAGATACTGATGCTGAGACTGATCTCGCATATGTTCCACCTGCCACCAGGACATCCTCTACAACACCTCGTATTACCCATAATTAATCCAGACAGGTGATTCCCGACGTAGTCACTACCTCCCAGTTTGATGAGGAGGATACACTGATCGGTTCACCGACTGGTTCTACTTTCGGCTCTAAGTCTACCTCTGCTTCTTGTTCCAGCTCTGCATCTAGGTCAAGTTCACATGGTCGGGCTTCCTCGTCTGATGAGGCTACTAGTGAGAGGGACATTCCGGTACCACTTGACAGTGCTGCAGTTGCTGAGGAGCCAAACCGAGGTGTATCCGTGGTCAATGGCAAATATACAGGGATGCTAAGAGGATGACTGAGAAGGAGAGGTCAACTTGTTTAGTCTCTGATGAGCATCAGGTTCTCACGGGCAGCTTGCATATCGCACCCGCTATTTATGAGCTCTTCAAGAGACACATATGCGAGTAAATGGCCTGTAACCCAGGGTCTTACAGCGAGAAGATCGCGAGGGAGTTCTATGCCTCCTATGCAGCCACTCTACGAGGTTCCATTCATAGACGGGCCAAACCCACTGCCCAGCCTCCACTAATAGCTACTCTCGTTCGTGGGTTCTCAGTTGATATCTCGAAGGCCAATCCACAGGTTCCTATACGGCTCGGGCCATACTCTAGCTATCAATACGACAAAATTTGATTATCATTGGGACATAGTGAGGAGTAGGGAATTTCAGAGGAATGCCGAGTAGAGGGAATCCTTGTTGCGCTGGTTAGCTTGTCACATTGTTGCAGACGGAGAGAGCGCCGAATGGGCCAGCACCCCAGGTTTGAGAATCAAGAAGGCCACCTTCACATTTGTGGCCAAATTCTTCTGGTTGTTGGTACAGAACCGAGTGTCTCCCACGCAGGTTGATAATGTACTCACGTTGGATCGCGTAGTCATGGTGGAAGCCCTAGTTGTTGGATTCGAGATAAATTTTGCCCGAATGATTATTACGGAGATACATAAAAGGGCCTTCAAGGACACCACCACGTACCCCTTCCCTTGCCTCATCTTTCAACTGTGCAGAGACTCTACAGTGCCGGTATGGCATTGTGATAAGTTGATCCAGACGACCAATACCTTGGATATCGGTTTGATTTGAGATAAGGCCAATGTGGCTGCACCGCGCAGAGAGCAACAGGTTGAGGTGTCTCCATTGGGAGAGGACTTAGTGATTGATGTGGAGCAGATACAGGTTGATGAGCCTACCCCTCCAACACCCACTGAGGATGCTCCGGCCTTCCATTCTCGGCCGCCAGTCAGGCCCCTAGCTCTTCCAGAGTCACCCCTTCTTTGGGGTCTGTTGTCGTGCCCTTGGCTCGAGTTTGGAAGTTGGAGGCCCAGATGGCCCCATTACTCCAACTTATTAGGCCTTGGATGCAACAAGCGATTGATGAGTTTGCGACTAAGATGGAGCAGCAGATGGAGCAGATGATGGACCAAAAGGTTCAGGCTATTCACCAGTTTCTTGATGCGTTCGAGTTGCATGTCTTAGAGCGACCAGTCCCCACCATAGATGTGTCTTCTTTCCAGACGGAGCTATCTAGTTTCCGGGCTGATCTTGACACCCTCCTAGCTTCACCAGAGATTGAGCCCGAGTCAGCCCCCACAACACCGGTTGATAATACGTTGTTTGATGCTTTATTCTGGGATGAGATGCTGCCTCCGCCTACTTCTTTCCGTCATGCTTGGAAGCACCCCCATTTCAGTCGGGCTTCTGATGATACTGAGGCCGGGAGAGCTAGCAAGAGGGAGCGCCAAGAGATTAAGGTGGCTCGGAGGGCTTCGATCATTGATAAGGAGTTGTGGCAGCTGAGGCTTAGGGAGATTGGCGTTGGTGCCTCTAGCAGTGTGAGCGCCACTGATGATGCTGTGAGAGTTGAGGTTAGCACTACTGAGGGTGCTGAGACTGTTGATGCAGGCACTACTGAGGGTGGCCCGATTGTTGATCCAACGAGCTTTGGGAAACCAGACCCATCCACTTGTTGATAGGTTTTTAGCTCTATGCGCCATAGGTTTGCTTCACCTGATCCTTTGTTCTTTACTTTTTGTGCATTGGGTACGATTTCACTCTATATTGTTAGGGGTGGGGTAAATGGATTGTGAGTGATATGGTGAAGTCTGAGTAACCCAACTCATAATCCTCTCTTGGGGTTTTCTTGCTGTGTTCTTTTTCCCCAAGAAACTATTTTAATTTATGTTGAACCGTCATGTGTTAGGATTGTATGTGTAGAAACATGAGAAAGAATGAAGCATGATGGCATAATCAAGAATGAAAAATGAAACCCGTCCAAAATTTGTGATATGTGCTAAAATATGTAGGCTAGAATGAGTTGAATGTGTTGTCTCTGAGTATGACATGATAAAGAACCAATTTGATCGCATGACTTAAGCTAAAACATGAACTGGGTAATCTGATAATGAAACAAGGTGCCAAGAGTGTGTGAAGATAGTTTAATGTTTAGACCGTTTTGTGCCAATCTAGAACTTGCCCCGTTGTTCTTGCTAGGATAATCTAGGCTAGAAGTTGGGAAGTGATCATAGGCAATTGTTCAAATTAGTCCACTTAAGCCTAAAATGATCTAACCAAATGGTAGCATTATTCCCTTTTGATCCAAATGTTTGAGCCTAAAATTGACCCTTTTTTTTATTCAGCTAACACCTTCCCTTAAAATATTCTCTTGGCCCTGGTCCCTCCTTGGACATGTGCACCTTGACTTAGGCCAAAAGCCTAAGTTGAGGGTGGTTGAGTCAAAAGTGACCTCGATCTTGGCCCTGGTCAGACATCGGACATTGTGCACCTCAACTAATGCAAAATGCATAAGTTGAGGGTGGTTATGAAAGAGGAAACCAAATGAAAAAAGGGTATGAAAAGAGTTGTGTGATGAAAAGAGAAAAATAAAGAGGACGTGACTTTGTGCAAAAAAAAGCAAAAAGAAAAGTGTTGAAAGAAAAATGAAGTGAAAGAAAAAGAATAAAGTGCGAAATAAGAGTCATAAAATCAAAAGTCACATCCATGTTGCAAAGAGTTAAGGGAAAGAAAGTGAAATGAAAAGATGCCAAAAATAGGTCAAAGAAGAGGTAAATAGCCAATGTAATGTAAAGGAGCACAGAAAGTCACTAAAAGTACCCAAATGTACCACACCTAACCCTGAGCCTATGTTACAAGCTAAGAAAGTCTTATAGTGATCCTAGCAACTAGTTTGGAGAGTCTAAACAGTGAACATAAGGGCAAACCTATGGCGTTGAACACTAACTGTACTTGAAGTTATTTCTTAGTGTGAGTGTTGAATGAATCCTTGTACTCAAAATCATATTCATTGTGTGAAAAATAGATTTCGTTTGAAGTAAGGGCACTAGTTACATTGTCGGAGAGTTGGTACCTTGGTGATAGTGAAACATTGTATGTTGTGTGTCTATTGGTCGATCTTTGTCATATCTTGATCTGCATGAGTCAGCTTATTGAGTATAAGATAAAAGATTTGCACTCGAAAAGAGAGTCGGGATAGAAAGTCATGTGATTGCTTGTGCTTGAATGTCTGCTTCTATACAAGTGTCGTTTAGAGTCTTAGTGCGTCGCTTGAGGACAAACAACGAATTTAAGTTAAAGGTGTTGATATACCATGAGTTTACAGTATTTTTAATACATTTCATTTAAGAGTTGTGTGTGTATAGGGACATTTTGTATTAGAACTAATGATTATTGTGCAATATTTGCAAGAAATAGACTTAGACGAGGTTGAGAGAGACAACAACTGAATTTCTGCAGAAGGAGCAATCTACGGACCGTAGGTCTAGTCATGCTCCGTAGGTTGGTGTCATAGATGGAGCATTAGAGAAGTCTTGACCAAGTGTGGAACCATGGAAGCCTTTGATGGACCGTAGGTCAACCTACGGGCCGTCCTGCACGTACGTCATTTGTATCAGAAAGTTTGAGTTCCAGTACCTGATGAAAAAGTCTAAGTGTGGATCCACGAGAGGGGACCCACGGACCGTAGGTCGACCTACGTTCCGTTCTGCAGGTTTGTCGTTTGCATCTGAAAGTTGAAGGTTCCAAGCTTCTGAGAAATTGTGTAAGTCTTGAGCTACGGAAGGGACCTACGGACCGTAGGTCAGTCTCGTCGATTGAAGCTGCGTCCAACAATTTATTTCCTTATTTTGTATCCTTTCTTTTTGGGACTAGGTTTTCTATAAATAGGGTATGTAAACCTCGTTTTTGGGGGTTAGCCACTATTGTCTAACTCTAGTTTTTGGTGTGTTCTTGGGAATTAACTTGAAAACATTAGCAATTTGATTTCCTAATTTCGGTTTATAAAGATTCTTGCTTTGAATTTCAATTGGAGATTCTGGGTTTTTTCTACTAATTACGTAAGTTCATGATTTCTTTTTCTAAAAATTCTGGGTTTATAATTGTTTTCTTGCTTGCATAGGTAACTAAATACACAACTAGGGTTGTGGGAACCATGAGCGATTAACAAAGTATGAATAGTAACTAAGTAATTCTTGAATAGTGTTATTACATGCATTGATAATTCTTTTGTTTAGAAGTCTTTTTAACGGTGCACAACGTTAGAACTCGCCTTGTTGCTACTTACCGGACCAAGGAGGTAGTTAATAAGAAAAGAATTATCAACATAGATTTAGTGTGATACTATCTAATAGTCTAATGTCAAGTGGTGCGAGGGTGAAAACTAAGCAATACATTGATGTGATGTTTAATATGAGGTAAATGTAAGGGTTAGTAAGTTATACACACGTAGCCGGACCAAGGTGTGGGGTGAAATTTTCTATTTGCCGGACCAAGGATTTAGGGATACATAACTTACCACTTTGCATGTGATACACTAGGAAAGGATTGTTATTACTAAGATTACAGCATTATGAGCTTATGGGGAACACATATACCCTAGTTACTCTCCCTCATTGATAACAACTAAAGTTCGAATCTTGCTCACTTGTTCTCTAAACTACGATCAATTATTTGTTACACA
>NC_064282.1:66300950-66344622 GCF_019186545.1 Solanum stenotomum | reverse complement strand
AAATAAGTTGACTAACGAATATAATCGTAAGTTAAGCTTAAGTGTAAACCATATTCCTCGTGGAATCGACCCCAACCTACTAGTTGGGTTCTTTATTTGACAACGATTACTGATACTTCTTTAGAGAGGTGTAATTTGAGCGTATCAATATGCTTAAAGAAGTATCTCGTAGTGTTCATAGGTTTTAAATATGATGCTAGCTTATATGGAAAAATGATGTTATGACTTATGTTTCCCGACTATCTCTACGATGATGTTTATACTTGATAAATTGCATGCTTTCAAATGAAATTTTCCTTTTCTCATGTTTCTAATGTTTTTATGCATGACTAACATACTTAGTGCATTTTTGCACTAACGCCTACTTTGCCTACATTTTTCCCAAGTGTAGGGTCCAACACTAAAGGTGATCATCCTTGTGGCTAGAGCTTGGATTTGATTGTCCCTGAGCTTGGTGAATCCTCATGGTTCGAGGATAGATTTCTTGTATTTATTTTCTTTCATGTATTTCCCTTTTTGGACATGTTAGATAGGCTAGGCCCTATTTCATTCACTATTGTAATATATGGCTATATTGAGACAAGTCTAGACTTCTATTTTCCTTTATGAAAAACTTTTTAAGACTTGAAATATGTTTTACTCTTTATTGTGCTATTCTTATGTTATGAAAGATAAGTGGTTTGTGTGGAGCCCTTCAGGGTTCTATACACCATGTTACATTTAAGGGGTACCCTTGGGTCGTGACAAAATAAAAGTGACATGTGTTGTTGCATTGAATGGTTCAATCATTCTTATTGTTTCCTTGTTCCAATTTCATACATGGCTATACAGGAACAAATTTGAATTATTCCAAGAGGGAGTTCTTGAAGAGCAAAAGGAAAGTGTACAAGAGCACGTCGCCGCAGGACATGTTTACGAGGGCAAGAAATCATAGGGATTGGTGTTCCAAGTGCGACACATAATCTGTTAAGGAATCAAAGGGCCATTCGAAGGAAAAAAGATAAAGATCTAAAAGAGTTTATGTCTTTGAAGTTGGATCCTCTTGACTCTTTATTAGACTTCCTCAGATCCTTTGATATGAAAATTGATGAGGTTAATGAAAGTGTCGTGCAAGTTGAAGAGTGGGATGCATACGATGTTTTGTATCATTCCTTACCAGAATATTGGAATATTGAATTGAATGAAACTTATTTCAAAATTAGGGATAATGAACCATTATAGAAGTATGTGGTAAATATAGGAGTTAAGTGGGTAAAACTTCACAACATAAACATAGTTTAGTATCGAGTTTTGTTGTTTATTCTTTACAAATTATGTGATGTATATCTTTGATTATGCTTTAATATGCATATTTGAGCTTTATCCTCTTTTATGGATTAGTGCATCTTTATTCTACTGTGCATTATCATATGGTGTTTGATTATTAGACATGTAAATATTCGTGATTATGGTCTCAAATATATTATACACATTATGAAATTAGTTTCAAATTTTGGTTAAATATTTAGTTCGTAGATGATGATTAGATACGTATGTGTCTTTTTAATTTTATATTAAATATGAAACATTTATGAGAATTGATTTGCTTGAATGTGTATTTCGCATGCATAGTTAATTAATTAAAAACAAATACTTGCCTAATTGCCTCTCAAATACAGTCATGGCATAAAAGTTATAACTTAAACAAAGGTGAAAGATTGAACGGTGACAATTACAACATTTGGAGTAGTAAAATATGGTATGTAATGAAAGAGAAAAATGTGCTCGAAGGTATAACTCATATTTTAAATCAACCAGAAGAGGGAAACACATCACAACACAGAAGATACCTTAAAGCTTGCAAAAAGGCTAATTCCACTGCACGTGGAAATATAGTTAGTTCTTTGGTTGATGACCTCATACATGAATGTGAGCAATTTCCTACTTCTCATGCTACGTGGGCACATCTGCAAGGAACGTATAGGGGTACATCTGTAACCCGCCTCTGAAAGTACCTATCAAATCTGACACTTATAAGAAGTGCCTTGATCAAAATGTCAAACAACACCTAAGGGTGATGTCAAACATGATAACTAAGCTCAAGAGTGCTGGCCATGTTCTTTCAGATAAGCAATAAGTTCCAAAAGTGATTTGGTCTCTTCATAAATAATTGGGAACATTTTAAGGTTAAACTTGACCATAATAATAACATCAAACTCCTTTTTGATGTTGCTCGCCACGTTGAACTTGAAGATGAACGGCTTGGTGCTGCTAATGTTGCTTCGAATGCCTTTGTGGTAGAGTCAAGTGGTACAAAATTTTCAAGCTTCAAATGCAAGAAGAATTGGAAAAGAAATAGGAAAGACAGAGATTGGAGAAGGGTCCTCTAAGAAAAAAAAAAGCCTAATTCCAAGAAAGGAAAATGGGTCTTAAAGAAGAGAGACAAGAGCAAAATGAAGTGCTATGATTGCTAAATGCTAAACTTTGCTCATAAATGTAGCAAGTCGAAAAAGATAACATTTTCAAATGCATTTCTAAGTGCTACATATGTTTCTAGAACTTCGTTACTAATTGAATCTTATCCTGTATGGATTGTAGACTCAAGATCCACCGACCACGTGAGTCGAGATCGAGAAGCGTTGTGGAGTTTCATCTAAATCAAGGTGGATCTACGTGGGAAATAATGCAAAATTGGAATCAAAGGAATAGGCACTTTTAAAGTAGACTTTCGTGGTGGCCATTCTTTAATGTTGCAAGACGTTCTGTATGGTCTAGAGATTTGATGTAACTTAGTATCTGTGTCTGTTCTTTTAGACGTTTGTTTTGATTTGTTTTTTTAGTCATAATGGTGTTAGAATAACTCTAGATAATGTTTTATATGGTTTTGGACTTCATTTTGACCGTTTTGTCGTATTAGATTGTAATCCTTCAACTTACGACTATTAGGTTGGCCGCTAGTAATGACATGTTATTCAAGTAATAATGATGTTGATGTTATTACATTGCATACATGATTAGGTTACATAGTGCAAGATTGAATGCATAGGTTGGCTAAAGAAGGACATTTAGGTACTTTCACCAAAATTGATATGCCAACTTGTGAAAATTGTCTTGCTAAAAAGATTACGCGTAAACTATTTGTAAAATCTAAGAGAGTTGAGTTACCATTTCAATTAATTCATTCTGATATTTGTGGTGCAGTGAATGTGAGGGCAAGGTGTAGTGCTACATACTTCATTACATTTATTGATGATTTCACGAGTTTTGGTCATGTCTATTTGATTTCTCATAAATCTGAAGCACTTGAGTGTTTTAATAGATATATGAATGAAGTTGCAAATCAATTAGAATAAAGTATAAAGGCTATAAGAACTGACCAAGGACGTCGATATTTTTCAAAACATTTTGAAGAATTATGTATTGAAAAAGAGTATTATCAGACAGTTAACTACTCCTTATACACCACTATAAAATGGTGTAGTTGAAAGAAGGCATATAATATTATTGGACATGACAAGATCAATGATGGTGCAAGAAAAATTGTCTTTCTCTTTCTGGAGAGTTGCATTAGTGATTGCTGCTTACATATCGAACAAAGTGCCTTCTAAATCAGTGTCTTTCACTCCTTAAAACTTTGGACTGGCCACTAAACAAACCGGAATGATCTACGACCGTGGGGTTATGCAACATATATTAAAGATCGTTTTGGTAAGTTTGGTAAACTAAATCCAAAAGGAAAGAAATGTGTCTTTATAAGGTACTCTGAACAATCCAAAGGGTATGTGTTCATTGATGAACTGGTGGATGGAAGTATTACTGAAATTGTATCACGAGATGTCAAATTTTTGGAAAATGATTTTCCCAAAAAAAAAATAAATAGATGAAATTGAACCTCTCTACTAAATGTTGAATTCAGAAGATCACGTAATGTTGTCAGACATATTTGATAATCCAAAGGATTAAGAAATGAATATTCCTCTCTACCTCGCACGAGGTAGTTGCAAGGTCTGCGTACACTCTACCCTCCCCAGACCCCACCTAGTGGGATTCCACTGGGTATGTTGTTGTTGTTGTTGTAAAGGATTAAGAAATGATTCCTAGTCCAAGTGGGAGTTATGAGTCCCAAAATCCTATAGAGGAATCTGAACTTCAAATACCTAAAGAGTACAAGAAAAGGTATACCTAAATGATCTTATGAGATTGAGGATTATGTTTTCTTGGTATCCCCTATAGAATTAGATGAACATAATTCTGTAAGTGAGGCCTTATTAACCCCTAAACATGATGAATGGTTAAAAACGATGAAAGAAGAATTAGAGTCAATGAAAACCAACAAAGTTTGGGATCTAGTTGACTTTCCTAAGGAACGTAAAACTATTGGGAATAAATGAATTCTCAAAGTTAAACGCAAATCAGATCGATCGATAGAAAGACACAAAGCACGATTGGTGGCAAAAGGTTTTACTCAAGAAGTTGGAATAGACTATTAAGAAATGTTTTCATCAGTTGTAAAGTTTACCTCCATACGATTACTTTTAGCTATTGTTGCATGTTTAGATCTAGAATTACATCAAACGGATGTGAAGTCCACTTTTCTCAATTGAGAATTAAATGAGGAAATCTACATAGAACAACCAGTAGGTTTTGTTGTTAAAGAACAAGAAAAGAAAGTTTGTAAATTGAAAAGATCAATTTATGGCCGAAATCAATCTTTAAGACAGTGGTACCCGAGATTTCATAAGGAGGTGCTGTCATTTGATTTCACCATGATCAATGAAGACCATTGCATCTATGTGAAAAATCCAATTAAAATTTTGTAATTCTTTCTCTCTACGTAGATGATATTTATTAGCTGGAAATAATTTGGATTACATGAAAACTGTCAAGTCTTGGCTTTCAAAATCATTTGATATGAAAGATATGGGTGAATCAGACTATATATTTGGGAGTTGAGATCCAAAGAGATTGTTCCAAAATTTTTTTGAGTTTATCTCAAGAAACTTATATAAAAAAACTATTGGAATATTTTCAAATGAATAGTTGCAAATCCATGGATACTCCTGTTGCAAGGGGTGAAATTTTAAGTCTTGAAAAGTGTCCAAATTGAAAAAGAAAAGAAAGACATGTCTTGAGTTCCTTATTTTAGTGTTGTCGGGAGTTTGATGTATACTATGATGTGTACTCGCCAAGACATTTGTTATGCCACGAGTCTAGTTAGCAGGTATCAATCCAATCCTAGAAGAGATCATTGGAAAGCAGTAAAGAAAAAATTCGGCTACCTGAAGGGAACTTCGGATCAAACACCGTGTTATAGTGAATCTGATTTATTCATAAGAGGTTATACATATGTTGATTGGACTACTGACCGAAATGATAGAAAATCAACATCAAGTTATGCTTTCTTACTAAATGGTGGTTCTATTTCATGGAAAAGAAAGAAGCAAACTTGCACAACTCTTTCAACCATGGAATATGAATTCGTGGCTTGTGCGTCTGCAGTACAAAAAATTGTTTGGTTAAAGAGGTCCTTTGAACATTTGAGTATTGCAAAGAATTCTAAGGGTCCCATGATTCTATATTGTGATAGTCAAGCGACTATCGCATACACGAAGGATCCTAAGCATCACAGTAAGAACAAACATATTGACATCAAGTATAACTTTGTGAGAGACGTAGTGGCAAGTGGAGAAATAACTTTACATTATATTTCTACATGTGAAATGATAACTGATCTTTTTACAAAGGTCATCTCTAGATACTTGTTTGAAAACATGTTAAGGCTCTAGGTTTGTGTAGAATTTGATGATATTTCAGTATTGTAAAATAACTTGATTGTTATAATATTCTCTTATATATAATAATATTGGATTTATATTCAAATATAAGATGCATGTGATATTTTGTAAGAAATAAAGTGTGTCGAACAAGTTGCGAGATTGGCTCTCTCACCCGAGCAATCACCTTTTACGTCGAGGAACGTGAAAAGATAAATTTCACCATCATATTACGACTTGTTTTATGAGCCAGGAAAGAGTTTCTCTAAGAAAATGAGTTCAAGGATCACTGAAGAGAGACACTAGGGTTAAATATCTAAAGGTGTTTAGACCAAGGTCTGTACGATGTTGGATAATCGAAATAATGAGACACATACACAAATATAAGGTGTAAATATCGTATCACGTGTTTCATACCACGTGTGTCAAGCGATCAATGAGTCACTGAAAGAATGGTTCCCTGCTTCTTCATTGTGTGAGACCCCTAAAGGTTAAAATGATTTTTCAATGAAATACCCTTTGACCTTTTACTGTTTCTTGAAGTTTCGATCGATGTTGCTACTTTATCATGTTAGTAATAGCCATGAGTGATTCGTCAATGCAGTGCATATCTAAGAAAGCTGTTGATATGGAATATATAGATTCGAATAGAAGAGAAAGATGATTAAATTGAACAATTCAACTTGTATACATAAGTCGGCTATTACACTCAAGTGTAATTGTGTATATAAAGTTAAAACATAAACTCGAGTTAACCTCTTTGAGAGGATGAGGAATCGAATAAGTAACTACTGAAGTAGTGAATGACATTTGGGGTATCATGAGTAATAGTGTCCTTACAATTGTAGTGAATTTTTTTCACATGTGATTGGATTCATATTTAGGTCTTGTAAAACCTTAAAGCTAAGCTCTTCATGCTCATATGTCCCACAAACTATTTGTCGTATTAATTGTGTATCTGATTGATGTTGTGTTGGCTTGGGTCTTGTCCACTATGTGCAAAGTGGGAGATGTAAGTTTTGGATCGTGGGTCACCCATGTGGACCGACCCGACTCAACCCAGTTCCGCCCGAACCAATCCATTTTTGTCCTATCTGATTTAACAAATTAATTAAATAGATAATCCTTTTTTAAAGGATAAGATAGAATAGTATGTAATTGCTCAACCTCCCCTTAAAAGGCTCCTAGTGGGAGTAACATTTTTTAGACGTGGGAACATAAAAAATGAGAGGGGAAGAACGCGAGAAAGATAAAAACAAAAGATCAGTAAAGAAACAGAGAAGAAAGTTTCTTACACAAATCAATCTACACACTAAGGAAGATTCTTAGTTTGTGAACAAAAACGATCTTGGTTTCCTTTTGATTCAAAGAGATCTACAAAATTTTCATTGGACTTTTTCACATAGATGCAATGTTCATCATCGATCATGGTGAAATCAAATTACATCACCTCCTTATGAAATCCCAGGTACCACTGTCTTGAAGATTGATTTAGACCATAGATTTAACTTTCAATTGACGAACTTTCTTTTCTTGGCCTTTAACAACAAAATCTACTAGTTGTTCCATGTAGATTTCCTCGTTTAATTCTCCATTGATAAAATCGGTCTTCACATCCATTTGATGTAATTCTAGATCTAAACGTGCAACAATAGTAACAAGTAATCAAATGGAGGTAAACTTTACAACTGGTGAAAAAGTTTACTCATAGCCTATTCCAACTTCTTGAGTAAAATATTTTGATACCACTCGTGCTCTGTGCCTTTCTATTGACCCATCCGATTTGCGTTTAACTTTGAGAATCCATTTATTCCCAATAGGTTTACGTTCCTTAGGAAGGTCAACTAGATCCTAGACTTTATTGGCTTTCATAGACTCTAATTCTTCTTTCATCGCTTTTAACCATTCATCCCTTTTAGGGTTTGATAAGGCCTCAGTTACATAATTAGGTTCTTCCAATTATGTAGAAGATACCAAGAAAAAATAATCCTCAATTTCATAAGAACGTTTAGGTACACCTTTTCTTGTACACTTAAGTAATTGAATTTCAGATTCCTCTATAGGATTTTGGGATTCATAACCCCCACTTGGACCAGGAATCATTTCTTGATCATTTAAGTTATAAAGTATATCTGACGACGCTACCTGATCTTCTAAATTCAACATTTCGTAGAGAGGCCCGCCTTCATCTATTTCACCATTTTTGGGAAAATCATTTTCCAAAAAATCAACTTCTCGTGATACAATTTCAGTAATACTTCCATCCTCCAGTTCATCAATGAACACATACCCTTAGGAGCGTTCATAGTACCTTATGAAGATACATTTCTTTCCTTTTGGACTTAGTTTTCCAAACTCACCAAAATGATCTTTAATATATGTTGCACAACTCCTCAGTTCTAGATCATTCAAGTTTGTTTTATGACCACTCCAAAGTTCATAAGAAGTGGAAGAGACTAATTTAGAAGGCACTTTGTTCAATATTTGGGCTGCATTTAATAATTGATGAACGCTCAAGCACACCTCATCCAATATTAGGTGTAGGCGATCGTAATCTAGTATAAAACCCAACAAATGAGTTGGGGTCGAACCCACAGCGAGCGGTACAAGTTTCAATTCAGTTACGAAGTTATAAATGTGATCTAATCCGTCGTAGGAATAGAAATTATTGAAAACATTTGGATAAACCGAAAGGGTGACACGAATGTCAGCTTGGGGATTGGTTTGTCAATTAACAACTAAAACAGTTTTGAAAATAGGGAAAACAATAAGTAGAGAGGAATCTCGAGAATGTGATCGATTATAGGGTAATTTTGCCATATGGGTAATTGGAGTTTACTAATAGTTGCTAAATCTCAGTAGGTAGGCTAGACTATAGATGCAATAGCTTTCTCTCGAAAAACTATTATGATTTAAGCGAGTTCTCTCAAACCTTGACAAGCTTAACACTGAGAACAACCCAAAACCTTAATTTATCAACTCTCTCAAGCTAGATAGGTAGAATCAAGTTTAGAATTAACTCTCTCGAGCTGAACCCACATCAACCCAATAGCTACAATTATTAATCGAAAACCTTGGTTCTAAAACCTTTTTCTCAAGCAGGTCCAACACACTAAAATATAATTGCATTTGCAACTACAATTCATAGATTAATACACAGCTATCGATTAAACCCACTTCAATTAAGCATTTAAATAAGTAAATCACAATACCTATAAGCTAATTAAGCCAATAATCACATGATCACACCCCAAGAATTGGGATATTAGCCATACATCATAAAAAGGAAGACACAATTACCAATTATGTTAGTCATGAATTGGGTAATGGCTCCCAAATCTTTACAATGCTTCAAATCAACTTAATTCAAAAATCCAAATGAAAATTCTTTAAAACCAAGTCTCAAAATCTCTATGTTCGACAATGGAAAACTCGGGAAAACTTCAAAAACTTAGAGAAAAACTCCCCACTCTCGGAACTCTCCAATAAATCTTTTTAAAATTCAATTTATAGTTTCACAAATTTTGGCCTTAAGGACCGTTAGGCAAAGTAAGTCGAGCATCGCCAACGAAGTCGGCGAGGCGCCTTTTGTTCCATTCCATCACCAGTTTGCCTTGACCTTTTATCCTCAGGGTTCTTTGACTTTAGGCGATCAGAATTGAGATTACCGACCCTTTTGGTGGTCCGCCGACTGTCCATTTCCGTTGCTAAGTAGGTTCTTCCCTAGGGCTGGTCTTCTGGAACTTTAGGAGAGCTAAAGAGCAACTCGATGGCTCACCAAGTGCTCTTGGCTGTACCACCCCGACTTTTTGGAACTCTAATTTAACTCGTACCTTTGTGGAAAGACAAAGAGGGTGAATAAAAAATAAAAAATGATGTGGTTTTTCATATTTTAAGTATTCAAGAGTTGTATCTCAAGTTTTGAAGTTAGGTAAGTGGCAAAATAAAAGTAGGCAAAAGTTATCGTAAGTTCCTCTTTAAATATTTCTCTAAAATTTGGGTAACATATTTTGGATGTTTTCTCCCAATTTATAAAGAGTTATGGGGCCCACGATTTAGAAAATCGAGGGTTTACGAGTCTAGTTTCCAACACATCAAACCGTTTGTTCATATGACTTCAAAATAGAGAGATAATTGCATTTAGTGAGACTGCACAAATAGGCACGTGAGGTGGGTCCCCTAGGTCGGTGGAACGTTATAAGATAGTATCTTCTTCATTTTACTTCATTCCAACTCGTAAGAAACCCAAAAAAAATTAGAGAATTACTCCTCAAATAATCCTTGTGTGTTCATGATCTATTTTTGGCTCCTTATCGAAAATTGCCCTACACGCGAGCTCGTCGTTTTGGTATATTTTTCATGGTGAATTGAGCGGTGTAGCTCCGTGGAGGTTGTGGCAGCAGGGTTTTTTTTTCCAGTGTTTTGATTTTATTCAAGTGTTCTGGGCATGTAATGAAAGGTAGGAACCATCTTTTATCAGTTTATGGATACCTTAGCTATTAGATAGTAATTTACGATAGGAATCCGTATCGATTGTTGAATTGTCGTAGTAATTCTTGTCCTTAATTACTCGTTGATTTTTTTTTAGTGTTGTAGTGGTGCAGACAGAGGCATTTTCAGCATAAATTATAAAGGAAAAGGTATGTTAAGGCTATTCCCTTCGTTGAACATGTTTCTTTAGAGCTTGGGAGTGATATAATAGGTTAGTCAGTGTTGGTGATATTGTTGATGTAATTATGAGTGGTTGGCTGATTGAGGGACTTCTAATCTGTTAAGAACGACCCTAAGTTAGCAACTACTTGGAGACTATTCATATATATTGTTTAAAGCTAAATTGCTCGCCTTTAGCCTATTCAATTGTTTGTTGTAGCCCCGGGCTATTGTTGTTAGCGGTTGAGATATGAACTGCCTATGGGGGCTATGATGTTGTCTAAGAGGACTATGTTACCTCCTAAGAGGGCTATGTGTTTCCCACGAGGCTATATTGATGCCAAAGAGTGTTATGTATTGCCTACGGGGGTATTTTGATGCCAAAGAGGGCTATGTGTTACCTACATGGCTATGTTGATGCAAAAAAGGGCTATGTGCAGCCCATAGAGCTATGATGTTGCCTAAGAGGGTGATGCACTACCTACAGGGATATATCGTTGCCAAAAAGGGCTATGTGACTTCTTACAAAGACAAGGGGCTACCAATAGGGGTATGTAGATTGATTTGGCACCTTCTGGGATTATGGAGGCCTAGGTAGGTGGCATGTTGTTTGTACCTGCCTAGCTTATGAGGGCTTGGTTAGGTTGTTGTTTGATCATTTTTGTATTTTAGATTCAACAGTGGGTTAGCATGATTATTTAAATTTTGATTTCCTTACCTTATTGCTTTTGGTATATTATGATACTTGCTCATTTATTCTATTGCCTTTTATACTCTATAGATTATTTTGTACTAACACCCCATTGCCTGAGGGGCACTGCATTCATGCATGCAGGTCCCTACAGATGACCCGGTAGACCTCCTCAGTAGCAGGATCGACTTGCATTAGGTTAGCTAGCCCTTTTCCTTCGGAACTGCCAGAGTTGGGAGATTTGTTAGCTTTTGTTGTATATATTTTTATGGGTAGGCTGGGGCCCTCTCACGCCAATCTTTACCACTCTTAGAGGCTTGCAGACTAGTGTGTCGGGTGTATAGCTATGTTATGGCCATGCTGGCCTAGTTTGTTCGTTTGTTGAAGCTTGTGAGTTGTTTGATGTATTGTCTTGATATATACCTGCTTTCAGTTTTGGTATAGATATCGTGGTGGCCTCGATGACCCAATTAGAACTTATGTGCTAGTTGGCTATTTCTTTGTATGAACTCTTAGGATTAGTTGTTTCTTTTATATATCTATTGACAGGGGCCTTGCCAGCCGAGGGCTTAGTTTTAAGTCGAGATATACTTGTTTGTTTTTCTTGATTGAGTGTGGCTTCCATGCGCTAGTAGCAAATTGTTCAACAAGGTTGGCTCGGGCCTGAGTTTTGTCATTAGGAGCCAGTTGCGCCCCTTGAGTTTGGGGCGTGACATTGGCGATCACCAGAATTGCCTTCCTTCAACTTCTTCAGCTTTTCTGCTCCTTTTTGCCTGGTAATGTCCTTGCCTTGCTCCTTAGCCTTTATTGTTGCAAATCAACACTTTAACATCAATTTTAAGCATAAATTAGGTATTGAGGACACTAAAACTAAGAAAACAAAGTTCTAAGTGAGTCAAAATCTCAGACTCATCAACAATGCATCTCAACATAAATGTATAGATAAATTTGCCTGCGCCATCATTGACCTTGTCATGTCTAATAATGTTTTATTCCTTCTTTTAGCTACACTATTTTGTTGGGGTGTATAAGGAGTAGTTAACTGTGTGATGATACCCTTTTCAGTACATAATTCTTCAAATTGTTTCGACAAATATTCACGTCCTCGATCGGTTCTTAAAGCCTTTATGCTTTTATCTAATTGATTTTCAACTTCATTCATATATCTTTTAAAGCATTCAAGTGATTCAAATTTATGAGAAATCAAATAGACATAACCAATGCGTGTGAAATCATCAATAAATATAATAAAGTATGTAGCACCAGACCTTGCCTTCATATTCATTGGACCACACATATCAGAATGAGTTAATTGGAGTGGAAACTCAGCTCTTTTCGCCTATCCAAATGGTTTAAGCGTAATCTTTTCAGCAAGACAATTTTTACAAGTTGGCATATCAATTTTGGTGAAAGAACCTAAATGCCTTTCCTTTGCTAACCTATTCATTCGATCTTGCCCTATGTGACCTAATCTTGCATTTCATGTAATAATATCAATACCATTGTTACTTGAATAACATGCCATTACACAATGGTCAACATAATAGTCAAAAGTTGAAGGATTACAATCTCAAATGATAAAATGATCATAACGAAGTCCAAAACCATATAAAATATTATCTAGAGTTATTCTAACATCATTAGGACTAAAAACAAATCAAAACCAACATTTAAAAGAAAAGACACAGATACTAAGTTTCGTCGAATCTCTGGAGCATATAGGACATCATGCAACATCAAAGAACGGCCACCACGCAAGTCCACTTTGCAAGTGCCTATCCCTTTGACTTTTAGTTTGACATTATTTCCTACATAGATCCACCTTGATTTAGATGAAACTCGACGATAGTCCACAAATGCTTCTCGATCTCGACTCACGTGGTCGGTGGATCCCGAGTCTACAATCCACATAGGATAAGATTCAGTTAGTAAAGAAATGCTAGAAACATATGCAGCACTTGAGATGCATTCAGAAATGCTACCTTTTTTGGCTAAGTACATTCACGAGCAAAATGCCCCAGCACTTAGCAATTGTAGCACTTCATTTTGCTTTTGTCTCTCTTGTTGAAAAACCGTTTCCTTTCTTGGAATTTGACTTTTTCTTTTTCTTAGAGGGTCTTTCTCCAATCTCNCTTGAGATGCATCAGAAATGCTACCTTTTTCGGCTAAGTACATTCACGAGCAAAATGCCCCAACACTTAGCAATTGTAGCACTTCATTTTGCTTTTGTCTCTCTTGTTGAAAAACCGTTTCCTTTCTTGGAATTTGACTTTTTCTTTTTCTTAGAGGGTCTTTCTCCAATCTCTTTGTCTTTCCCATTTCTTTTCCAATTATTCTTGCGTTTGAAGCCTGAAAATTTTGTACCACTTGACTTTGCCACAAAGGCATTAGAAGCAGTACTAGCAGCATCAAGCCACTCATCTTCAAGTTCAACATGGCGAGCAACATCAAAAAAGGTTTTGATGCTATCATTATGGGTCAAGTTTAACCTTCAAATGTTCTCAATTAATTGGGAAGAGACCAAATCACTGCCTGAACTTGTAGCTTATCTAAAAGAATATGGCCAACACTCTTGAGTTGAGCTATCATGTTTGACATCACCCTTATGTATTGTTTGATATTTTGATCATAACGCTTCTTATAAGTGTCAAATTTGATAGTTATTATCGGAAAAGCAGGTTACAAACGTACCCCCATATGTTCCTCGCAGATGTGCCCACATAGCATGAGCAGTAGGAAATTCCTCACATTCATGTATGAGGTCATCAACCATAGAACTAACTATGATTCCACGTGCAGTGGAATTAGCCTATTTCAAATCTTTATAAGCTTCAAGATCTCTTCTGTGTTGTGCAGTATTTTCCTCTTCTATCTAATTCAAAACATGATTTATACCTTCCAGAGGATTTTGCTCTTTTAGTACATATCATATTTTACAACTCCATATGTCATAGTTGTCATCGTTCATTTTTTCACCTTTGTTTAAGTCAACTATTTTCTTTTTGATGCCATGTTAGTTTTGAGAGATAATAAGGCAAGAATTCTAAATCAATTTTGCATGTGACATACACATTCAAGCAAATTAATTCTCATAAAGGTTTCATATTTAATGTAAATAAAAAAGACATGTAAGCATCCAATCATCATCTATAAACTAAATATTTAATCAAAATTTAACATTAGTTTCTTAATGTGTATCCTAATATATTTTAGGCCATAATTACAAGGAGTTATATATCTAAAAAATAACACCATATGATAATGCATAAAAGAATAACAACACATCTATCCAAAATAGGATGAAACACAAAACACATATATTCATATTAAAACATAATCAAAGGTGTTCATCACATAATATGCAAAATCAAAATAAATACTGATATATTAGACTATGATTTTATGTGACCCTCCATAATGGTTCGTTAGGACCAAAATCATGATAGATGTCTGCTAGTTCCTTCTGCCAATAATCTGGTAAGGAATTATACAGAATACCTAAATCAACGTAGCCTTCAACATAGATGTAATAGTCATAAATTTGATTAATTTTAATTTTAAAAAATCAAGAAAATTGGGTAATTGGTCTTCAAACATTACATATGTAGGATTTAAACACATTTCCATTGTAATGACCCTCCAGGTCATTTCCTCTATTTTCCGATCTTTTTCGAGTTTAAAGACTTCCTGTAGCAACCTAAAGTCATTTATGACTTGATGGAACGAAATATTTTATCATGAATGAAGCACAAATATGATGTGGTAGACAAAATATATATGAGGCTCCATTTATTCTTTGACAAGTGGATAATTGAGTCCATTTTTAAAAATGGCCCAAACTCCTCTTTCTCTCTTTTCCTTTATGACATTTTCCCCTCTCTCTCTCTCTTACTTTTTTTTTAATTTCTTTTCCAACTATTATTCCAAATTTTGCACTTCCATACTTTAATAATTTTATTAATGGAAAGTATGAAATAAAAAAAAATTGTCTGATTCATTCTGTTTCTAACATATTTTGGACGTTATTTTCTATCTCGATGCTAATTATTTATATTGCTACAAATATTTATATAAAATTATTTGTTAATTTATAAATTAAGATATAATTAATTACAAATTTTCTATTTCATTATAACAATTAAGTCTTTTTGAAAGTGTAGGTAAAATTTTGTAAAGTTATAAAAAAATAAACGTATAAATTAGTAAAACTATTACTTTATTTATGATTTCTTAAGAAATTTGTAAAAGAAAAAGTAGACTATTAATATGAAAAAAAAAGGTATAAAATTAATTTGTACTTTTATTCTTCTCTTGACAATTTCATGTTTTCATAAACACTTAAATCCATCAAATACTCTTCAATAAGAAAATATAACGGAAAGAGCATCAATAAACTTGACAAACAATTGCATAAGTTTTGATACTATTTTCACGAAATTAAAAAATGAAAAATATCCATAAACACCTACATAAATACATAATCTTTNAAATTGTCTGATTCATTCTGTTTCTAACATATTTTGGACGTTATTTTCTATCTCGATGCTAATTATTTATATTGCTACAAATATTTATATAAAATTATTTGTTAATTTATAAATTAAGATATAATTAATTACAAATTTTCTATTTCATTATAACAATTAAGTCTTTTTGAAAGTGTAGGTAAAATTTTGTAAAGTTATATAAAAATAAAGGTATAAATTAGTAAAACTATTACTTTATTTATGATTTCTTAAGAAATTTGTAAAATAAAAAGTAGACTATTAATATGAAAAAAAAGAAGGTATAAAATTAATTTGTTCTTTTATTCTTCTCTTGACAATTTCATGTTTTTATAAACACTTAAATCCATCAAATACTCTTCAATAAGAAAATATAACGGAAAGAGCATCAATAAACTTGACAAACAATTGCATAAGTTTTGATACTATTTTTACGAAATTAAAAAATAAAAAATATCCATAAACACCTACATAAATACATAATCTTTTTGTCAATTTATACAATATTTTTGATCCCTGAAATTCAAGGTAGGTGAAATTTAATAAATATTTTGTTTATCTAATTTTCTTACATGTTTCATAGGAAATTATAAATAAAAATGGTAATTTTATTGATTTATTACTTAAAAGACGTTTTGCGACTTTACAAATTTTATTTATAATTTAAGAAAAAGTAGTTGTAGAATTAAAAAAATTACTTATATCTTGATTTTATAAATGGAAAATTAAATAAAAACAACTATTTATTATAATATGAATAAATAACATAGAATAGAAAAAAATTAATATAACAAAATAAAAACTTATGCAATGATTGTAAAATATTAAATCAAAATTCACTACATGAAAAAGAAAAAACATAAACTAATTAGATTAGTTAAGAATGAAAAAAAAATTAGAAAATGAAACAAACTAATATATTGAAATAAGTGGAAAACAAAAAAATAAAAAGAAAAAAAATAAACTAATTAAATTAGTTAAGAATGAAAAAAACATTTTAAAAATGAAAACAAAATATATATTGGAATAAGTGTGAAACAAAAAAAAAAAGACTGATAGGACTTAATAGATGCCCCTTTGTCACTTGGCAGATGGGTCTAGTCCACTTGTCAATCAAATAATGCCTCATACAAGTATGACTTGACCTGCCTCATACATGATAATTTTTTTCTTGATAGGATTGATTGTTCTGTCGCATAATTGTTTGTCTGAGTTCAGTGAGTTTTAGAATTTTGGACCTTCTAAGGTTTGAACAACTGATTTTGACAAAAACTTCTGGTATACGGCCTCAAAATGGAATTTTGAAGGTTTTGTTAGTTCTAAAACATCAAAGTTTGGTCCAGAAGGACCTTTGGTGTGGATCCCAAGACTTCTAGACTCATTCCAAGCTCTCTTATAGAGTTTGGCTTCAAAAAAGCAAAGGAATAAGACCTACTTATCATCGAGACAACCTAAATTAAAAGTATCGACATCTCTATTGAGATTGGAATGTCAAATTTGTGGGGTATCATATCTCATTTGCACGCATGAGATTCCGTATGAATCTCGAGCCCGCATCGGGGCATTTTGCACATTCTAACTTGGGTTGGTATACCACCTACTAGTGCACAACCTAGTCTTTTTCACATTCACATGTCTGTCAACGTTTGTGGAAGACAGTGATGTTGGCCACCACATTCGCGAGCCGAATGTTGCATTCGTTGAGCTTTGGAAGTTGAGCATCGCGTTCGCGGGCATCCAACCTCGTTCACAAAGGTCTAAGAGGTTGACCATCTGCGTTTGCAGGCTAGGCATTGCTTTTGTGGAGCTTTGCGGTTCTGACACTTCGTTTTTGCGGATAAGGTCTGACATTCACGGAAGACAGTTCCATGGTCTTTCAAATAAAGACTAAGGTGGATTTTAGCCTTATTCCAATTATTCTAACTTTGATAAGTTTATACATAGAGCTCTGTTTTTGGATGATTTTTGTTGCATGTTGTTGGGTTTGGCGTGGCTACATAATGGAGTTATTAGGAAAGTGTGGAAGTCATCGAATTTACATTATTTGTACCCCAAAGGGGCTACCCAAGCTTTTAATGGTGATATTTTTAGTTTTTTTTTATGCATATACTACTTTATCCCCTCTGTGAGCATCGAATTGTGTTCAATTTTGGGTCACCATCTTGGCAAGTTAAATCAGACTTTTTGATTGAGTCAATTTCAGGATTCTCAGCGCATGTTCTACATTCCCATTTTGATTTGTCTCCAATTATTGAAATTTTGGTATCTAAAAATCTGTATTTTTATTGTGATCAATATTTTTATAGTATTACAGTGATCAGAGGTGTTTCAAAAGTGGAGAGCCCTGATAAAGTGGATTTGGAAAACTCGTAATTGTCTTTGAAGTAGGCTATAGTCTACTTTTTTTACTTTGTTTATTAGATAAGGTTTAGTATGAATTGAATGTGAACTAGGATTGTATATGTTGGGTTCAAATATCCCTTCCTTGTTTTTATTCGTTGGATGCCAGTAGAAGCCTTTAGCCTATCTTGGGTGGCGGGATCCTTAGCTCAGGCTAGTAGCCCTTGCTCATAGTATGGTTGGTGCCCTAATTTTTTTTAGGATTGATACTTCATAGCTTATTCTAATTTGGGACTTAGGAGCTTTAGTCACATTTTAGTGATCCTTTATTTGTTACACTTGGTAGTACTTATTGCGGTTCTTGTTAGTTTCTGTTATGCTCGGGCCTTAGTTGTTTGTCATAGCCGTGAGATGGATTAGGCTGGGCTTGGTTATTGTTTTGTGGTATGTTCAGGGTAAGGTGTCGATCCTTGAGGTATTCCCTGTTGGATTTTTGAAGCACTTTCCCATTTCCTTCATTTCTTGGGAGCTGATGAACTTGTTATGCTTTTACTGTTAAGGATTTAAGTATATTGTTGGGCCCGAGGCCTTGGCCGAGGATCAACTGGAGTTTAGGTTAGTCTTCCTTCCTTTAAAAGAGTAGTATTATCAATAGTATTTATCTAAATGTTTGTATGCTATTGTTTGGATGCTGGTGACCACATGCATTGCATTGTGACACTTGATTTCACTCATTTTGTTGTACAATTTCGGTTCATACATTGAATTATTATGGTTATTTTTTAGAAAGATGTTTTCACACTATTACTCTTTTAAAACTGGATAACGGAAGTTATCACCTGTATTTCTTTGATACAAAAATTTTAAAGATAAATGAGGCATTAAGGATGTGTTACCTTACTACCTTAAAACATTAGACACATCGTGGATGCACTCACCTTTTTACTTGATTAGTCGGTGCAGCGTCACCCTTTCCTGCATTGGTTTTGCTATTTGTAACTCTGATACCATGACAGAGAGGATCCAGTAGCGCAATGGATATTTGTATATTTAGATGCCCTAGATTGGGACCTAGCAGTGTATACAAACTTCTAGATTCCCCTATGGGTCCCTGTGGTGGTGTGACACATTGAACCAGATGAGGGAGCCACATGGGTCCTACCTAGCTATAGGTACATGAGGTAGGTGTATATACTTTGTTGTGTGGCACTTGATGGTAATGGTTTAGCTGGTTTCTACTGCATTACCTGCATTCATATGCATTGTCTCTCACAGTATATTTTTTGTAGTTTGCACCTACTGGTATTATCGAGGGGAGTTGGATTCTATTTAATATTTTGTACCTTTTGGGCTTATGGGGTCCGATTAAGTTATTGTTTGATTATGTTTGTGTCTTCTTTTGTTGTACTGATAATTGGTTAGGTGTGTGGATTAGACTTGTATTGATGTTGGCACTCCCTCATTTGGTTAGTTAACTTCCATAGTATTATCCCTTTGTGAGTAGGTTGGTGGGTTTGTGCCTCCAGATATGTTCTTTTGACTCAGCCTCTTAATATGTGTATCATATTATTTCGTTCTTACTGCCTGTATTACAATGATCTATTTCTTTGTGAGATACTGGTATTGTACCTTCCTTATTTACCTATTGTTCATACAAGTTTTATATTTGGAGTGCAATCCTACTATAGCTACTGAGTACCGCTTATTGGTATTAATACTAAACTTCTATATCCTGCAGATCATAGTACGAGTTATCTCCTTCGAGTTGGATCTCGTGTGGAGAATTTTTTGGGATTCAGAGACAAGGATGAGCTCTTGGCGTTCAGAGTTGCTGATCTCCCTCTATGTTGACTATTAGTAGTGTTTATTTGCTTTCAGAGACAATTCTGTATTTTTTGTATTTATAAAGCGTTGTACTCATATTTTGACGAGATACTTGATTACCGACTGATGTCAGGTCCTGGGGATGATTTAGTGTATATATCTGCTTATTTCTCCTTCTTCTCCTTGTTATTGCTCATCGCTCCTTCACATTTATATCTAACGTGATAGCCCGTTTCTTATGATTTTGGGCTATGGGTTAGGCTTACCTATTTGTGGGATGTAGTAGGTTCCATCATGACCTAAGAAATAAGATTGTGAAATCCACATAGAATATTATAGAAGAAATTGCAGTTACATTTTTCAAAACACAATAAGTACTCAACATAAATTTTGGTCATTATAGTCTTACAAAATATTCAATCGTACCAAAGAAATGACTACACCTGTGATTTGTTGTGGTAATACTGATTCAATTACACTACTAGAAAATAGGCCTACGGCAACAAACATAAAACTGTGGTGATAGATAGTAAAACCGTTGCAATAGATCTATCGCAACGGTTCAACACCCATTTCATCTGATTGCGTGGCAATAGATCTATTGCAACGGTTTTGGCAACGGTCTTAGAACCATTGCAGTAGGTGTACCTATTGCAATGATTTTTCCTCCGTTGCCATAAGACAATCTATTGCAACGGTTCTTTTATCAATTGGAACGGCTTAAATCCATTGCCATATGTTTTATGCAACAACTTTTTTTATACTATTGCAACAATAATATAGACTATTGCAACAGATTTTATGGGCTATGATTTGGTGATCAACTGCAACGGTTTGTTTAGGATATTGCAACTGTTCAATGAAAAAACAATATACTATTATTTATATATTGAAAATAATACTCCAAAATTTAAATAAATCAGGATAAGAAGTATTCACCAACTAACATAATCATAGTCCTTCCAGCTGGTGTTATTAACTCTCTATATAAAATATTGTTTAACAATTCAAGACTTGGGATACATATATTTACAAATTTAATTAAGAAATATGGTATTCCTAAAATGTTAAAGATCTCTGGCAACAATCAACGAACACTCTTTGCGTAAAGTCTTCACTGCTTTTGTCTACTATTTATTCATTTGTTTCACCTACAAAAGATCATAAATAAGTTAACGCAATAAAATTCGCAAAACAATAGTGTTAATACATAAAAAAAATTGATAATAACCGATCAATACATAAATATATAGGTGATTAAGTAAGCACGATATTATTCAAATCTTCTCCATAATATAGCATTACATAGTGAGTGAAAAAAGAGAGATTTACTAAAAAAGAGTTTTAGAAAATGCATAGCCACTGGCCTTGTCTTAAGCCTAGTCACTGACGTTAGCTTAAAACAATTGAAACTATTATCACTATGAAAGAGTAATCCTCCGAGGGACTTCACCGAAACTTCATCATCCAAAGGTTTAACATTATACATTAGCCTCCACCGTGCTTCAAGAAGTTTAAGAATTGATAAATAAAAGCAACAAGTACGCTATTTTAAAAAATATTCATACAGACACGTCTAAAAACTTTATGTAGCTTTCTTAGTTATTTTCTTTCAAAACAACTACTAGCTTTGTTAAGATTGTATTTAGCACTTCAGATTGCAAAACAAAAATGCAGAGGAAATGAAGTAGTAAAGCAGATACACATAACATCTGTACAATCTCACATTCTCTTGAATTAACAAGATTTTCACATTAAAACAAGAAGCATAAAAGAAATTGGCATACAGAGAATTTTGAACACTGACCTTTTATCGCGAGAATCATTTTTATTTTACATGGGAGTACAAGAATTGTTTGCAGATAACTTGTTATTAGCTCTGCATCAGCAACCCGCAAATTGACATGGAAAATATGCCAACAAATTCAATCTAGTTCACCCTTGCTCCAATTTGGAGACAACACAACCAGTAAGTCCACTGCTATCATCTTAAGTTAAAGTTTCATTAATTTCGCATTCTAATTCCTAGTCCTATTCTAAGAATCTAACTAGATAAGAAAAACTCATGAATATTATTTATAGTGAGGGGAGTATAGAATTACTATCAAAACGAAGTCGGTAGGATGATAACACGACTCTTAAAAGTTATACAAAAAGAAATAAGATATATGCAAATCACCCGAATGCAGGATTGATTAAGAATTAAATTTAACAGAAGAATAAATCAACTGCAACATAGTGTGACAACAACAAGGATTGTTTATTAATAATTATTTTGGAGAGAGGAAGAAAAATGCTACTTATAATTTAATTATCTCTTTAATGTAACACATGACATAGAGCTCGTTTTGGATTTGCTCAATTTAAGTGTTTAAGCCAAAATATCTTTTACAAATTTTTGTAGTGGTTGGCTATAAGACAATCCAGAATGTTAACAAAGACAATGGGCTACATCAGAATATCTAGTTTGCTAATTAAATCCATGTATTATCCACTTGACAACCAATTTTCAAATATTGCTATTAAGGCCAGCACTGCTCTTCAGAAGGTATCATCTAATAAATGAAAGTGTTTTTGCCAAATCTTACTAGTAGTTGATAACAAACCTGCAGGTGATGCTAGCAATGGAAAAGTTGGTTGTTATCTGCCATTCTGCACCAATGCTGCTGGACACAAGATCAGGCTATGAGGTTCAAGCATCCAACATATAACAAATTTTAGAATAACATTTATGTTAATACAAAACAATACTACTTGTAAAACATTCAAGGTAATTACTACTAAATTCCTATCTAACTATAACAATATCTTGAAAACTACAAGAGAAATCAGATAAATTAAAATGGTTATCTTTGATTCGATGAACAATTGAAACTCGCCAAAAAAATTTAGTGTCATTCATCGAATACAAAAGATTCAATGAAGTCCTAATTTCAACTCTATAAACTAAGTTGTTGAAAATAAGGTTGAAATCTTGATAGTACCATAATAATTACTTTCTACACCATTGAATACAGAACCATATGCAATTACTACACTACTGAATACTGAACCATATACATACTAAGAAATGAAAATACAATACCAAGACCAAAAAATAGTAAGAGAAGCTAAAGTAACCTTCAGAGTAAAAGAATTGTACTGATTTACCAGCCTAGTTACGGGATCTTTAGCCTCTTCCAATGACCTTTGACTCCATATTCTTGACTTCATCTCTAATTCTACCAAGCACATTCTTCTGTTACAAAATCACTTCAAGAAAAAACAAATTTTCTACGAAACTGCTATTAGAAGCTTACTATACTTATCATCACAATGGTGTGTGGTTTAAAACATTTTACTTTCAAAAAAGCAAGGATTTTTAGGGATCATAACAAATAATCAAATCAATAATCAGTATTAGTTCTTCCTCGACAAAAATGCACTGATAATACTTCAGGCACAGAAAAATTTGGAACATAAAGACATGCACTCTTGAATTCGTTTCTCGACAACAAAAAAAAATATACTCGATTTTGCTTAAAAATTTGTTAATGACAAACTAAACCACACAGAAAGCTCTAAACATTGTTGGATTTGTATTGAAAGAGTGAATTATTGATTCTAAAGGGATTATAGGACTTCAATGGCTCACATCAAATGACATTTTATCTAAAATCTCAATGTAGCAAGTGAAACAAACTTGTGTGGTTTTACTTGAAACATTTTTCCCTCTCATTTACCATAGTGGATGAACTCTTTTTTTTTTTATATAAGATAAAGGTTTATGGACCAAGTACCAATAGGATGAACTCTTATGAGTGGTTGGAAGAAATTTCATGATATTACTTATAATGCTTCAGTAATATATGTGCCACTTATATCTATCAAGAATCAAGAATGTGTATATGTTTAAAACTAATAATGTCATATAATTAAGAATAAACAAACTCGATAATAAACAATAAACACAATATCTCAGTTTTATACCTTCCAAACCAAGCTTTAGTGAAACAAATTAATCATTAGAAAAATAGATAATACCTTAGACGAAGAGTCGTCAACTGAAAATCGCTTCACTCTCTATTTCTCCAGTTTTCTTCATAAACAGTTGCTTTGGCGAAATTTCTCTTATTTTGATGAAACTTGGTACTTAGTCTAAGCACAGTGACCCCAGAACGAGACTGCTAGTGTGGCCCATTGAGGAACCAGATTCGCTCTTCCCCTGCTTCATTAATTTGAACTTACAGGCTAATTTAGGTCAGCGATCAGGCCTCTGAACACCAAATCGAAGGAGTTACCAACTGGGTTCCATGAGTTGCATTTTAAAGAAAATAAGGACTAAATACAGAAAAAATCTCTACAAAAACAAACCGAAAGAAAAATAAAGAACCAAATTTACACTTGCAGGTGTAATATAAATAACATTGTATCTATATAGTACTTATAGATTCAATAGATACTTATCTATGTCATCGATGAAGACGGCGAGAATAAGAGCAAAAATTTTGAAACAAGTTCTTTGCTGCTGGTTGGGTAAATGAAAAAGAAGGGAAAGATAAATGGAATACAAAAGAAATAAAAGCCCTAATTATAAGGTGGGAAAATAAGGAGCCAAATAAAAAGCGTTGCCATACATATTTTTATTAATTAACTGTTACTATAGAGACAACTATAGCAACGAATATTGTAAGTGTTGTAATAGTTATATCTACCGCAACAGTTCTTCTCCTACCGCAACAGTTCAATTAGATAAGTGTTCTAACAGACCCAATAATCTTATGCAACGGGCGAAACCGTTGCCATTGACTATCTATTGCAATGGTTGTATAACCGTTGCAAGAAAAAGTGGTGCCATATGTTCAATTTCTAGTAGGCAAGTAAGACAAGCAAAGAAAAATGATTACATAGTCTGATATTTTAATGTACGACAAGCAAAGAAAAATGATTACATAGTCTGATATTTTAATGTACACCTTTATATGTAATAAAATAATGTAAAACGTCAAAAGATAGCAAAACAAAAGTATTATAACCGCTGAAGATCAAACAAACAAACATTAGGCTTGAATATTAAAGAAGGAATTTAAACTTAAAAATGGATGGAAAATATTTTATAACAATGGAAGATGATGAACAAATGATGAAAGGTCGAATCATAACATGATTGAAGTTACAAATCATATAGCAAATCAAATGTATGAAATAATTGTCTACATTCACCTCATTATAAGTAATCGTTTATTTAAGGTCATTTGTTTTTGCTCAAGGATATAATTGGGAAAAAATTTATAAATCATATTTTAGTAAATAACTTTTGACGCAGGATTCTTCCTTAACATTTATTATAGGTATTATTAACATTCATTATAATAAAATTAAAAAGGGAGCCTTTAAACATTTAATCATACATATACTGTATATAATGATATACTAACGCAGCCAAGAATTTGAGGGGTTTATTTTTGTGAACTTACAAATTATTTCAGGAATTGAAACGTGTAAAATTATTTTTAGGATGAGGTATCATTTAGTGCATAACTACTGAAGCTTGTAATAATTATTGGAAGGTGAACAATTCTCTCCATTAATATAGTTCAATGCACCATAAATTATCATCTATTAGAGAAAAAAATTCACAACTTCTATTTATTTATTTTTATATAAAATTATTACTTTTTTAATATATATTTTTGTACAAAATTATTAATAGGAGTAATATTTAAGTGAAGGATCAAATGGTCGTTCAATATTTAATAAATATTTCGGCAATTGAACTTTTCAATTTAGGGCCTTTCCATATGAGTTTTTAAAAGGGTAAAAATGTCTAACAACTTTTCATAGACAATTTCGTCTTTCATTTTTTAAGTTCAAAATTCCCACTTTTAGTATTTCATATATATTAGTATAACATAATATTTGATTAATAAAATGTTTTAAAAGTTTTTTATTTAGTGTAAGGGGGTAAAATGATAATTCGACTTTACATTTCTACTTTTAATAATATATGATGATGATTGAATAATTTTAAATCTAAAAAATAAGTTTTCATACTTTTTCAATTAAAGATGAAGGAGAAAATGAATATTATTTGGCGGATAATTTGCAAGTGTGATAACTGACTATGCGGGATATAAGGTTTAGCGTCCAACTCAAAAGAGATATTACTGGTGTGTTATACTTTAAGAAGAGGTGAAAACATCATTCGTTTTTCATTGTAGAGAACCAACTATGTCGAATGGAATTATGAAAATATTACCTGAGGATGTGATAATTTATATACTTTTGAGATTTTCAGTGAAATCTCTTCTAAGATTTAAATTCAACTCCAAAAGTTGGTATACTCTTATACAATCCTCAAGATTTAAAAATATTCATATCAATGACACTACAACTACAAACAATGAATTCATTATATTTAGTCGTTCCTTCAAAGAAACTGAAGGATTTAAAAATGTCTTGTCTATTAATTCTAGCAATGATCACAATGATCTTGTTTTACTAGATCTTGATCTTCCATATCTAAACTTCACTCGTCGTTTTAATGAACTCGTTGGCCCTTGCAATGGTTTGATTGTTTTGACGGATAATGATGTTATTGTCTTAATTAATCCAGCTACTAAAAACTATATGTCACTCCCACCTAGCCCTTTCGTTTGTGAAAAGGGTTTTCATCGTAGCTTTAAAGGTGGCATTGGATTTGGTTTTGATTCGATTGGAAATGATTACAAATTTGTAAGGATTTCGGAGGTATTTTTGGATGCTTATTGGGGTCCTGAGAAGCAGGAGAAAAAAGTAGAGGTTTATGATTTGTGCATTGATTCATGGAGAGATGTGAATCCTGATATGGATCAACAATTGCCTAGTGTGTTTAGTAATCCATCTTTCGAGATACTTCATCATGGAACATTTCATTGGTATGCAAAAACAGATCGAATATATGTAATTCTATGCTTTGATATTAGTACTGAGATTTTTCACAATATGAATATGCCTGATGCTTGTAATGTCTTTGATGGTAAGTGTTATAGCCTCACAGTCTTGAATGAGTTGCTAACCTTGATTTGTTATCCCCCTCCAAATAGCAATAATGATCTCACTCAACATACCATGGACATCTGGATAATGATGGAGTATAATGTACACGAGTCTTGGACTAAAATGTATATGATTAAACCTTTTCCTTTTCAATTCCCATTAACAACTTGGAGGGATCATTTATTGCTTCTTCAAAGTAAAAGTGGACTTCTGATTTCCTATGATCTGAATTCCAATGAAGTCAAGAAATTCGACTTACATGCTTATCCAAAAAGTTTGAGAGTCATAGTTTTCAAGGAAAGTTTGATTTCTATTCCAAAAAGAGGACCCTAAGCATGATACACACATTAACATTCCATATCAAGGTGTAATTGTTTCACATTATCATGATTAAGTAGCACATAGTTTTCAACCAAAATAAAGAAGAAGAATTTTCCATGTGTATTTGAAACTCGTTTGTGGCAAGGAAAAATCCTTTTGGTCAGAAAATTTGGTCAAAATGGTATTTTATCTATCTTATTTTACCTTTTTGAACATTTTTACCCTTTTAACTTTAATACCTTTTAACTAAAAAATGAATAAAAGATTAGTTTATTTTAAAATAAAAAAGATATTATAGACTTTTTAATTTTCTGACCAAATTTTCTGGCCATTTAGCATTACCCGGTAAAAACTCTCTCCATTTCAAAATAAATAATTATTTGAGGTGTGGAACATGCTTAAGAAAGTTAGTTAAAATGCTACAAAAGAAACCCCAATTACCAACAGAAACTTTTGTTGGTAAATTGATCAAATCAGTTGGCAAATTTAGCTACCAACTGATATTATTATTTTTTTTGCTAAAAGGCTTGATGGTAAATTTTGCCAATCAATTTTAATTTGTTGGTAAAATTATCAACTAAAAATCAGTTGGTAAACACCCAAAGATGCTATTGGAGAATTTTAAAATTTGACCTGAAACTTTCGTTGGTAAATTCACTAACCAATTTTTGATTGGTATATCATTAATATCTTTACTAACCGACTACTAAATTTGGTACTTTATTACTCAATTTTGTTTGTAAATATGTTGTTAATTACAGTAACAAAGACTGAATGTGTTCGTATTCTGGTAGCAATTGTACTAATGGATACTAATGTGGTTGGCAAGGCCAATAGTAATTTTTCAAGAAACATTTGTAATTGGTTGACAATTTTAGCAATAGAAAATTTATGTTGGTAATTTAGCTACGAATTTTAAATATGTTAGTAAGCATGATTATTTATTTTTGCTAAATTACACTAGTAATTTTAGCCACGGAAAACTTTCGTCAATTATTGTTAGGAAATTTACGAATACTTGTTAATTTGTTGGTAATATATCATTCAAGTTTGATATGCGTTTACTAGTTAATTGGCAATGTGTTTTTAATACTACTAACTCAACTACACCTTTAGGGGTTGTTTGGTGTGAGGGATTAAAACTAATTGGCGATGGGATAAAATTATTGTATCGTGTTTGATTTTCATGTTTGGGATAACTTATCC
This sequence comes from Solanum stenotomum, assembly GCF_019186545.1. Taxonomy (NCBI): domain Eukaryota; kingdom Viridiplantae; phylum Streptophyta; class Magnoliopsida; order Solanales; family Solanaceae; genus Solanum; species Solanum stenotomum. Next base: position 66,316,315 of record NC_064282.1, on the reverse strand, counting down.
CACCATTTATATCATAGTGATGTGATAAGTTATCCCAAGATAGTTAACCCCGTGATAACTAAACCTAGAATAACTTGTTCCCAATTAAACGACCCCTTATAGTAAAATTTTTATCCTAAATAATTATATTAATTTATAGAATTTAAAAATCTGAAAGAGGTCTCATTTCTAAAACATTTCTCATCTTATTTTTTCCTTTTATTTCTAGTCTCATATTTTATCACATGTCATGGTTCATCTCATCCTTTATCTCTTGTAAATGGTACATAATACATTCCTTCATCCGAGCATTAAAATTACGATCTTGAACCGAGAAGTTGAAGCGGAAGATGCACTAATATTCCCTTAAAAAGTTGTCGGAGAAACAAATTCATAAGTGCATGCCTTCCTAACTACACCAACTTTGTCCAAATAAGTTATTCAAAACATAATTTTGGAGGCTTAATAAATTAATTTGTTGTCTAACATGCAAATATGTTAGATTTCAGGGGTCATAGATCTCCCATATGTATCAATCCACCCGTTTTGTTTCTTAGAAGAAGATAACATGGTGGTTATCTAAGAATTTGAAATGTTTGGGAAAATAGTTTAGTAACTGATGAACTCCCCTTTATATTTTAGTTCTTCTTCCACAAGAGATACATGGATCAAAAGGGTTGAAACATAAAACACATTTCTTTCTTTCATATTAACATCAACACCAAATAGACATTCAGTTTGTGAATCAAAATTTTAATTTCTAGTGATTCAAAGAGGGATTTAGAAACTTGTTTTTGGTCACAAAATCAACAACTTCCATTGCAAATATAAGGTACACAACCCATCAATTTTTCTCTGATTATCTTTCATTGGTATCAATGTCATGGTTAATTGCTCCATGTTTGCAAAGTTTATTTGTCACGATCAATTTTTTTGATTCATGATGACACCTACTATAACCTACAAGTAGGTAAGCCAATTTGTATCCTGAAACAACACGTAATGGGTATAAGAATAGAAAAAAAAAATAATTTTTCAAAACCGAATAGCTGAATAATGACATCCAGGTCATTTCTATGTTTATGCCTCATGTTCATCAGTTATATCTTTTCTATAGCGACCCAATTCAGTTATGATTTGTTGGGGCTGACAATTCAATCACCTGGTCATTGTTTAGTTTTTATGCAAGTTTCAGCGTTTTGGAGCTTTTGAATTTTGAGTGGTTATTTTTATAAAAATTTCAAGAAGATAACCTCAAAATCCAATTCTTATGACCCCATCAGCTCCAAAAGGGTCATTTTAGGCTAATAGCATAGTCGACATGACTCTCAAAGCTTTCAGTGTGAATATGTGCGATTAGGCATTTTAACTTCCACGTTAACGCCTTAGTTTGACTTTAGTCGACATTCTTAGTAAACANGAAACAACACGTAATGGGTATAAGAATAGAAAAAAAAGGAATAATTTTTCAAAACTGAATAGCTGAATAATGACATCCAGGTCATTTCTATGTTTATGCCTCATGTTCATCGGTTATATCTTTCCTATAGCGTCCCAATTCAGTTATGACTTGTTGGGGCTGACAATTCAATCACCTGGTCATTGTTTAGTTTTTATGCAAGTTTCAGCGTTTTGGAGCTTTTGAATTTTGAGTGGTTATTTTTATAAAAATTTCAAGAAGATAACCTCAAAATCCAATTCTTATGACCCCATTAGCTCCAAAAGGGTCATTTTAGGCTAGTAGCATAGTCGACATGACTCCCAAAGCTTTCAGTGTGAGTATGTGCGATTAGGCATTTTAACTTCCACGTTAACGCCTAAGTTTGACTTTAGTCGACATTCTTAGTAAACAAGCTCGAATTAGAATACCTTCATCATGGTTAACCCCAGAATGTTGAATTTGGTGTAGAACGACCGTTCGTTTGGATCCCGAGGCTTCTAGGCTGATTCTGAGCCCCCTTATGGATTTTTGCTTAAAATGGAACTTGAGTGTGTGACTCACTTTTCATCAAAACGACCTCGGATGGAAGTTTCAATGGTTCCATTGAGTCTGAAATGTTGAATCTGATGGGATACCATATTTTGTTTCCATGGACAGGGTTCAAATTATTTCAGCCACCCCGTCGAAGGTTTTGGTGCCTTAGCATATCAGTTGATGTGTTGATAGTTGGTGCAACTCATTGCATGCCTGTCACGACCCAAGCCTAGGGCCTAGACGTGACATGGCGATTGAGGAACCCGAAGGAACCCCAAATAAGCCTCTCAAACTAGTCATCACACTTCATCGGTCGCGGAAGTACAATCAACATTAATTAACGGGAAATAGGGACTAAGGGCGAACTATTTCAAAATGACATCATAGAACAAGAGTCAAACTCATTTACAAAATACTTGTCCAACGCACATCTCTACATACATAGATAGGACGGGGGTCATGACATACTACCGGCTCCCCTCATAGTCAAAATACAATTGCAAGCTAAAGTCTCAAAACATAGGAGTAGGAAATATAACATAGCCCTCGAATCATTGAGGACTCACCAACAAACTCGGATAAGCACCGTACTAGCCACGTGAATGGAGAGAAGGATCAAGAGTAGCTCCAGTCGCTACATGGTGACATCATGTAGGCAAAATATGCGTTAGTACTTGGAATGTACTAAGTATGCGGGGTGCAACACAACAATAGACAAGGACACAATCGAAATACAAGAAATAGTTTCATAGGCATTATGAATAACAATATGAGGATGCATGATCAAAGTGAAGTCAAAACATGTTTAAGTAAATCTATACTAATAGTAGATATCATATGTGTATGCATGATCCAACCAATCTATAACCCCAACTTAGGATGGGGGATGCCGTTCACACCCGGACACCCTGGTGGCAAGGTATAAACCCCTCACATGGTTGATGTTGGTCACACCCCAAGCATCCTAGGTGGTGAGATATAAACCTCTCACATGGTTGATGTTGGTCACACCCCAAGCATCCTAGGTGGTGAGATATAAACCTCTCACATGGTTGATGTTGGTCACACCCCAAGCATCCTAGGTGGTGAGATATAAACCTCTCACATGGTTGTTGTTGGTCACACCCCAAGCATCCTAGGTGGTGAGATATAAACCTCTCACATGGTTGTCCGGTTCTTTTCCCCCGGACCGGGCATGGTCATGCAACACTTTATATAGGAAATTCCCATTAGGCTCTAATGCAATCTCACGTATGGAATGAACATATACACAAGCTTAGTTTGTCATCAACACATCTCTGGATTGCCATACATCTCATAACTCAAGCTTTAAAGCATCGATTCATCAATTCTCCATAGTTGGACATTTTGTCAAACACCTTGAAGGCATGTAATGGAATCAAAGAGCATGGAAAATAGGGTAGTAATTATGCAGCCAAACCAGTGAACAACCTACAACAACACCTTTTAACACCCACAATACCACATGAAAATCTCCACATCCATTCCAAATTTAGATTCAAGTTCTAGAGTCACAACATGCTCAAAACAATCACTTTTCATGTTTAAAATTCAATGTGCAGGAAATTATTACAAAGAACAAGACTAATTTATGAATCTTAACTTAAACCATGAATTAGTGAGTAGAATAGAGTCTAGGCACTATGGGTGGAAGGACCCATGAGTTCAACACCACATACCTTGAGTTCTTATGAAGGTCTTGAGAGTGTCTTCAATGGAAGCTTGGAATTGGAGCAAGAGTCTCTTCAATCTTGAGGAAGGTTTTGGATTAGGGTTCTTGAGAGAACTTGAGAGAAAATGTGTCTAAGTATGGGAGAGGTGTTTTGGGAAATGTTTTAGAGATGAGAATTGAACTAATGGTATATAGGAAATAACATATGCCCTTTGGAAAAATGGTCCAACACTTAGAAAAAAAAATGAGGCGGGTGAACAGTAAAAACGCTCACTGGAAATTGCATTTTCTGCCGTACAGATTTTACGAAAATGGGAATAACTTTTTCATCCGAACTCCGAATGAGGTGAAACGAAGTGCGTTAGGTAGCTAACTCAAAGGGCTTTCCATGGATAAGTTATGGGCCACCCAATTATTTGTGTGCTAGGAGATATGACCCTCCAAAGTAGACCCTCGAAAAAGGCTTCACTTGGAAATTTCGGATTTTGATACGGTTGCTCTAAAATTTGGGTTAGACCCATTTCCCACTCAATTTGACCCCCTAAACAAGAATATGAAGTCGGATTTTCAAAAAACGAAACGGATCTTTTTTTGATATAGCTAAACAAGTTTCCGGTAACTTTCGAAGCACATATTTAAGAACCTTTTGGGTCATTTCAATACCTCCCCCTTGGGAACATTCGTCCTCGAATGTGGAAGAGACGTACAAGACAAGACTTAGTAAGAACATATCAGCCCCAACATGAATGCAAAAATTTTATTAAAACATCACTTCAAGATTTCAAAACTTAGTGTAAAGCATCCATAACTCATCAATTTAAACATATATGCACATTAGTGATTCAGGGGCTGAAATGTAAGACTCAATGGAGTACAAGGGACTTGATTTAATCCTTAGGCTTGAGTGGAGTTGAATAGATAAGGATAACGTCTTTGCATGTCCGCTTCGGCCTCCCAAGTAGCACTCTCCACTTGTTGATTTCTCCAAAGCACATTAACGGACGCCACTTCTTTGTTCCTCAACCTTTTAACTTGTCTATCTAAGATCTGAACCGGGACTTCTTCATACGTCAAATTATCTTCTACAACACCCACAACCTCAAGAGGTACAATAGCGTTAGGATCACCAACACATTTCCTCAACATCGATACATGGAATACCGGATGAACTAATTCCATCTCCTTGGGCAACCCCAACTCATAGGCTACTTTACCAACCCTTCTTATTATCTCATAAGGACCGACATACCTAGGACTTAATTTCCCCTTCTTACCAAAACGAACCACACCTTTCATTGGAGAAACTTTCAAATAAACCCAATCACCCACTTTGAATTCAAGATCCCGTCTCCTCACATCGGCATAAGACTTTTGACGACTTTGGGCTGTTTTCAACCTCTCCCTAATCATCCTTACCTTCTCAAGAGCATCCATGACCAGATCCGGACCCAACAAGGCCACCTCTCCAACTTCAAACCACCCAACCGGTGACCTACACCGTCTACCATAAAGTGCCTCAAAAGGAGCCATACCGATACTAGAATGATAACTATTGTTGTATGCAAATTCAATCAAAGGAAGATGATCATCCCAACTACCTTTCAACTCCAATACACAAGCTCTAAGCATATCCTCCAAGGTTTGAATTGTTCTTTCGGCTTGGCCATCCGTTTGAGGGTGGAAGGCCGTGCTAAGCTTTACCTTTGTACCAAGACCCCTTTGGAATGACTTCCAAAAGTGAGAAGTGAATTGGGCACCACGATCCGAGATGATAGACAAAGGAATCCCATGCAACCTTACCAATTCATGAATGTACAACTTGGCATACTCTTCAGCCCCGTAAGTAGTTTTAACCGGTAGGAAATGAGCCGACTTTGTCATCCGATCAACCACCACCCAAACCGAATCAAAGCCTCTTCTAGCCTTGGGTAAGCCCACTACAAAATCCATGTTGATTTCTTCCCACTTCCAAGTAGGTATCTCAATGTCTTGAGTTAGGCCACCCGGCCTTTGATGTTCGGCCTTGACTTGTTGACAACTATGGCAACCCGAAACAAATTTTGCAATGTCCTTCTTCATACCGCCCCACCAATACACATCCCTCAAGTCTCTATACATCTTTGTTGACCCCGGATGAATAGAATAAAAAGAATTATGAGCCTCATCAAGGATTCTTTCCCTCACACCATCCACACAAGGAACACATAATCTACCTTGGTACCTAAGGGCACCATCTCCCCCTTGGGAGAAAACCTCCACCTTACCACTACTCACCGAAGCCTTTAATTCTACCAAAGAAGGATCAAGATCTTGCTTGACTATCACCTCATCAACCAAGGAAGACCTTGAACCATCAACAACAACTACTCCTCCACTATCCACCCCTTCTAACCTAACTCCCAATTTGGCCAACCGATGGACCTCCTTAGCCAACTCTTTACTACCTTCCTCCACATGAGCCAAGCTACCCATGGACACTCTACTCAATGCATCCGCCACCACATTAGCTTTCCCCGGATGATAGTGAACACTCATATCATAATCCTTAAGGAATTCTAACCACCTCCTTTGTCTCAAGTTAAGATCTTTTTGCGTGAACACATATTGGAGATTCTTATGGTCGGTGAAGATATCAACATGCACCCCATACAAATAATGACGCCAAATCTTTAAAGCAAAAACCACGGCGGCCAATTCAAGATCATGGGTTGGGTAATTTTTTTCATGAATCTTAAGTTGCCTAGAAGCATAGGCTATAACCTTACCACTTTGCATCAACACACAACCCAAACCAATGCGGGAAGCATCACAATAAATAACAAAACCTTCTAACCCATTCGGAAGTGACAAAATAGGAGCGGACACAAGCCTTTCTTTCATAGTTTGGAAGCTTTCCTCACACTCATCCGACCACACAAATTTAGCCTTCTTTTGAGTCAACTTAGTCATAGGAGAAGCAAGAGAAGAAAACCCTTCCACAAATCTCCTATAATAACCCGCTAAACCCAAGAAACTCCTTATATCCGACAGGGTCAAAGGTCTAGGCCAATTCCTAATAACATCGATCTTCTTAGAATCCACCTTAGTACCATCCCTCGACACCACATGGCCTAGGAAAACAACTTCCTTCAACCAAAACTCACACTTTTCATATTTAGCGTACAACTTCTCTGCCCACAATCTTTGGAGTACAACCCTCAAGTGACCCTTGTGCTCTTCCTCACCCCGAGAATAGAACAAGATGTCATCTATAAACACCACCACAAAAGATTCAAGGTAGGGTTTGAAAACCCTATTCATCAAATCCATAAAGAGAGCCGGAGCATTATTCAACCCGAAAGACATCACCACAAACTCATAGTGCCCATACCTAGTACGAAAGGCCGTGTTGAGAATATCACACTCTCTCACCTTTACTTGATGATAGCTTGACCAAAGATCAATCTTAGAGAAGTGACTAGCCCCATGCAATTGGTCAAATAAAATCGTCAATCCTTGGAAGAGGATACCTATTCTTGACGGTTACCCTATTAAGTTGTCGATAATCAATACACATTCTAAGAGACCCATCTTTCTTCTTCACAAACAAAACCGGAGCACCCCAGGGAGAATGACTAGGTCTAATAAACCCCTTCTCTAACAAATCTTTTAATTGCTCTTTCAACTCTTTCAACTCCGCCGGGGCCGTACGGTAAGGGGGGATAGAAATAGGTTGAGTATCGGGAAGGAGGTCTATACCAAGATCTATCTCCCTTTCGGGAGGGACACCGAGAAGGTCTTCTAGGAAGACATCTAGAAACTCATTAACAACAGTAATAGACTCAATAGGAGGGACTTTAGACTCCACATCATTGACTCTCACAATATGGTGCAAGCACCCTTTGGAAATCAACCTATGGGCTTTAATACAAGAAATGAATTTCCCCTTCACCACAACATCCCGACTCTCCCACTCAAAAACGGGTTCATTAGGAAATCGGAACTTGACTTTACGAGTCCTACAATCAATAGAAGCATAATATGCATGCAACCAATCCATCCCAAGAATAACATCAAAATCCACCATGTTCAACTCAACAAGATCACAAGGCAACAACTTATTTAATATGCAAACCAGACAATTTCTATACACTTTTCTAGCAACAATAGAGACACCAATGGGAGTGGATACTTCATATGACTCATGCAACAATTCCGACTCGACATGAAATTTTCTAGCAACTAAGGGGGTAACAAAGGAAAGGGTGGCACCCGGATCAATCAAAGTATAAACATCAAGATCAAAGATTTGCAACATACCGGTCACCACATCCGGAGTCTCATTAACACCTTGTCTACCATGCAAAGCATAAAATCGATTGTCCCTTGGGGCACCACTTTGAGAAGCACCTCTACCCAAAGGAGTAGTGTTAGCACTTCGGACCTTGTTGCGGATCTTGGGACATTCAAACCTCTTATGACCCACTTCTCCACATTCAAAGCAAGCACCCGAACCCTTCATGCAAGGACCACCATGCTTCCTCCCACACTTAGGGCATACATCCATAGAACCCACTTCACCTCCCCCTTGAGGTCTAGGAACATTGATAGCAAATCCCCGGTTGACATGAGGGTTTCCTCGGCCTTGATGAAATCTAGCACCCTTAGGGAACCTATTCTCCAATCGGGCCCTCTTGGCCTCGTGCCCCCTTCTCTTCCTCAATTTCTCCTCCTCCATTTGCTCGGCATAAGTCATCAACCGAGACAAATCCATATCTCCAATGAGCATAGCGGACCGACACTCCTCACTAACCAAGTCGGATACACCCATCACAAATTTGTTCATCCTCGACCTAGAGTCGGCCACCAAGTGAGGTGCATACTTGGAGAGTTGGACAAATTTGAGGGCATACTCCCTCACACTCATAGCTCCTTGCTTCAAGTTCATGAACTCCACCAACTTTGCCTCCCTAAGCTCAAGAGGGAAGAACCTATTAAGGAAAGCAAGTTTAAACTCCTCCCACAACACCACATAGCCATTACCTTTCTCACCCTTCCATTGATCAAACCAAATTTGAGCAACCCCCTTGAGTTGGTAGGCCGCCAATTCCGCCTTCTCACAAGCACCAACATCCATAATGGTCAAGATTTTGCATACCTCATCGATGAACTCTTGCGGGTCCTCATCCACCTTTGAACCATGGAAGACCGGAGGGTTCATCCTCATGAAATCTCTCACCCTTTCCCCCGGGGTGGTAGTTCGAGGAGCTTGGGCTCCTTGTTGCACTTGGTTAGCTACCACTTGTGCAAGCATGGTGAGTGCATCACGGAGCTCACCATTGGTGGGTGGCTCTTCCGGTGATCGGGCCCGTCTTCCCCTCATGTTTGGCATGATGATCTAGCAATCCAAAGAACAAGCGTTAGGGAGGAATCACCTTATCGCACTCTAAGCACGACATAGAACATGAAGAAGGGAAACCTTTCCTAAAACGTTTTGTAGCCTCCCATTCATAGTCGTGGCGCGCTTCACAACCATGATTAGGACTCTACTCAACGCGGTGTGTTGGACTCCGAGGATTTAACAACCTAGTGCTCTGATACCAAGCTTGTCACGACCCAAGCCTAGGGCCTAGACGTGACATGGCGAATGAGGAACCCGAAGGAACCCCAAACAAGCCTCTCAAACTTGTCATCACACTTCATCGGTCGCGGAAGTACAATCAACATTAATTAACGGGAAATAGGGACTAAGGGCAAACCATTTCAAAATGACATCATAGAACAAGAGTCAAGCTCATTTACAAAATACTTGTCCAACGCACACCTCTACATACATAGATAGGACGGGGGCCATGACATACTACCGGCTCCCCTCATAGTCAAAATACAATTGCAAGCTAAAGTCTCAAAACATAGGAGTAGGAAACATAACATAGCCCTCGAATCATTGAGGACTCACCAACAAACTCGGATAAGCACCGTACTAGCCACGTGAATTAAGAGAATGATCAAGAATAGCTCCGGTCCCTACATGGTGATATCATGTAGGCAAAATATGTGTTAGTACTTGGAATGTACTAAGTATGCGGGGTGCAACACAACAATAGACAATGACACAATCGAAATAGAAGAAATAGTTTCTTAGGCATTATGAATAACAATATGAGGATGCATGATCAAAGTGAAGTCAAAACATGTTTAAGTAAATCTATACTAATAGTAGATATCATATGTGTATGCATGATCCAACCAATCTATAACCCCAACTTAGGATGGGGGATGCCGTTCACACTCGGACACCCTGGTGGCAAGGTATAAACCGCTCATATGGTTGATGTTGGTCGCACCCCAAGCATCCTACGTGGTGAGATATAAACCTCTCACACGGTTGATGTTGGTCACACCCCAAGCATCCTAGGCGGTGAGATATAAACCTCTCACATGGTTAATGTTGGTCACACCCTAAGCATCCTAGGTGTTGAGATATAAACCTTTCGCATGGTTGTCCGGTTCTTTTCCCCCGGACCGGGCATGGTCATGCAACACTTTATATAGGAAATTCCCATTAGGCTCTAATGCAATCTCACGTATGGAATGAACATATACACAAGCTTAGTTTGTCATCAACACATCTCTGGATTGCCATACATCTCATAACTCAAGCTTTAAAGCATCGATTCATCAATTCTCCATAGTTGGACATTTTGTCAAACACCTTGAAGGCATGTAATGGAATCAAAGAGCATGAAAAATAAGGTAGTAATTATGCAGCTAAACCAGTGAACAACCTACAACAACTCCTTTTAACACCCACAATACCACATGAAAATCTTCACATCCATTCCAAATTTAGATTCAAGTTCTAGAGTCACAACATGCTCAAAACAATCACTTTTCATGTTTAAAATTCAATGTGCAGGAAATTATTACAAAGAACAATACTAATTTATGAATCTTAACTTAAATCATGCATGAGTGAGTAAAATAGAGTCTAGGCACTATGGGTGGAAGGACCCATGAGTTCAACACCACATACCTTGAGTTCTTATGAAGGTCTTGAGAGTGTCTTCAATGGAAGCTTGGAACTTGGAGCAAGAGTCTCTTCAATCTTGAGGAAGGTTTTGGATAAGGGTTCTTGAGAGAACTTGAGAGAAAATGTGTCTAAGTATGGGAGATGTGTTTTGGGAAATGTTTTAGAGATGGGAATTGAACTAATGGTATATAGGAAATAACATATGCCCTTTGGAAAAATGGTCCAACACTTAGAAAAAAAAATGAGGCGGGTGAACAGTAAAAACGCCACTGGAAATTGCATTTCCTTCCGTACAGATTTTACGAAAATGGTCATAACTTCTTCGTCCGAAATCCGAATGAGGTGAAACGAAGTGCGTTAGGTAGCTAACTCAAAGTGCTTTCCATGGATAAGTTATGGGCCACCCAATTATTTGTGTGCTAGGAGATATGACCCTCCAAAGTAGACCCTCGAAAAAGGTTTCACTTGGAAATTTCGGATTTTGATACAGTTGCTCTAAAATTTGGGTTAGACCCATTCCCCACTCAATTTGACCCCCTAAACAAGAATATTAAGTCGGATTTTCAAAAAACGAAACGGATTTTTTTTTGATATAGCTAAACAAGTTTCCGATAACTTTCGAAGCACATTTTTAAGAATCTTTTGGGTCATTTCAATATCTCTCCCTTGGGAACATTCGTCCCCGAATGTGGAAGAGACGTACAAGACAAGACTTAGTAAGAACATATCAGCCCCAACATGAATGCAAAATTTTTATTTAAACATCACTTCAAGATTTCAAAACTTAGTGTAAAGCATCCATAACTCGTCAATTTAAACATATATGCACATTAGTGATTCAGGGGCTGAAATATAAGACTCAATGGAGTACAAGAGACTTGATTTAATACCTTAGGCTTGAGTGGAGTTGAGTAGATAAGGATAACGTCTTTGCATGTCCACTTCGGCCTCCCAAGTAGCACTTTCCACTTGTTGATTTCTCCAAAGCACCTTAACGGACGCCACTTCTTTGTTCCTCAACCTCTTAACTTGTCTATCTAAGATCTGAACCGGGACTTCTTCATACGTCAAATTATCTTCTACAACACCCACAACCTCAAGAGGTACAATAGCGTTAGGATCACCAACACATTTCCTCAACATCGATACATGGAATACCGGATGAACTAATTCCATCTCCTTGGGCAACCCCAACTCATAGGCTACTTTACCAACCCTTCTTATTATCTCATAAGGACCGACATACCTAGGACTTAATTTCCCCTTCTTACCAAAACGAACCACACCTTTCATTGGAGAAACTTTCAAATAAACCCAATCACCCACTTTGAATTCAAGATCCCGTCTCCTCACATCGGCATAAGACTTTTGACGACTTTGGGCTGTTTTCAACCTCTCCCTAATCATCCTTACCTTCTCAAGAGCATCCATGACCAGATCCGGACCCAACAAGGCCACCTCTCCAACTTCAAACCACCCAACCGGTGACCTACACCGTCTACCATAAAGTGCCTCAAAAGGAGCCATACCGATACTAGAATGATAACTATTGTTGTATGCAAATTCAATCAAAGGAAGATGATCATCCCAACTACCTTTCAACTCCAATACACAAGCTCTAAGCATATCCTCCAAGGTTTGAATTGTTCTTTCGGCTTGGCCATCCGTTTGAGGGTAGAAGGCCATGCTAAGCTTTACCTTTGTACCAAAACCCCTTTCGAATGACCTCCAAAAGTGAGAAGTGAATTGGGCACCACGATCCGAGATGATAGACAAAGGAATCCCATACAACCTTACTAATTCATGAATGTACAACTTGGCATACTCTTCAGCCCCGTAAGTAGTTTTAACCGGTAGGAAATGAGCCGACTTTGTCATCCGATCAACCACCACCCAAACCGAACCAAAGCCTATTCTAGCCTTGGGTAAGCCCACTACAAAATCCATGTTGATTTCTTCCAACTTCCAAGTAGGTATCTCAATGTCTTGAGTTAGGCCACCCGGCTTTTGATGTTCGGCCTTGACTTGTTGACAACTATGGCAACCCGAAACAAATTTTGCAATGTCCTTCTTCATACCGCCCCACCAATACACATCCCTCAAGTCTCTATACATCTTTGTTGACCCCGGATGAATAGAATAAAAAGAATTATAAGCCTCATCAAGGATTCTTTCCCTCACACAATCCACACAAGGAACACATAATCTACCTTGGTACCTAAGGGCACCATCTCCCCCTTGGGAGAAAACCTCCACCTTACCACTACTCACCGAAGCCTTTAATTCTACCAAAGAAGGATCAAGATCTTGCTTGACTATCACCTCATCAACCAAGGAAGACCTTGAATCAACAACAACAACTACTCATCCACTATCCACCCCTTCTAACCTAACTCCCAATTTGGCCAACCGATGGACCTCCTTAGCCAACTCTTTACTACCTTCCTCCACATGAGCCAAGCCACCCATGGACAGTCTACTCAATGCATCCGCCACCACATTAGCTTTCCCCGGATGATAGTGAACACTCATATCATAATCCTTAAGGAATTCTAACCACCTCCTTTGTCTCAAGTTAAGATCTTTTTGCGTGAACACATATTGGAGATTCTTATGGTCGGTGAAGATATCAACATGCACCCCATACAAATAATGACGCCAAATCTTTAAAGCAAAAACCACGGCGGCCAATTCAAGATCATGGGTTGGGTAATTTTTTTCATGAACCTTAAGTTGCCTAGAAGCATAGGCTATAACCTTACCACTTTGCATCAACACACAACCCAAACCAATACGGGAAGCATCACAATAAACAACAAAACCTTCTAACCCATCCGGAAGTGACAAAATAGGAGCGGACACAAGCCTTTCTTTCAAAGTTTGGAAGCTTTCCTCACACTCATCCGACCACACAAATTTAGCCTTCTTTTGAGTCAACTTAGTCATAGGAGAAGCAAGAGAAGAAAACCCTTCCACAAATCTCCTATAATAACCCGCTAAACCCAAGAAACTCCTTATATCCGACGGGGTCAAAGGTCTAGGCCAATTCCTAATAACATCGGTCTTCTTAGGATCCACCTTAATACCATCCCCCGACACCACATGGCCTAGGAAAGCAACTTCCTTCAACCAAAACTCACACTTTTCATATTTAGCGTACAACTTCTCTTCCCTCAATCTTTGGAGTACAACCCTCAAGTGACCCTTGTGCTCTTCCTCACCCCGAGAATAGATCAAGATGTCATCTATAAACACCACCACAAAAGAATCAAGGTAGGGTTTGAAAACCCTATTCATCAAATCCATAAAGAGAGCCGGAGCATTAGTCAACCCGAAAGACATCACCACAAACTCATAGTGCCCATACCTAGTACGAAAGGCCGTCTTGAGAATATCACACTCCCTCACCTTCACTTGATGATACCCTGACCGAAGATCAATCTTAGAGAAGTGACTAGCCCCATGCAATTGGTCAAATAAATCGTCAATCCTTGGAAGAGGATACCTATTCTTGACGGTGACCCTATTAAGTTGTCGATAATCAATACACATTCTAAGAGACCCATCTTTCTTCTTCACAAACAAAACCGGAGCACCCCAGGGAGAATGACTAGGTCTAATAAACCCCTTCTCTAACAAATCTTTTAATTGCTCTTTCAACTTTTTCAACTCCGCCGGGGCAATACGGTAAGGGGGGATAGAAATAGGTTGAGTATCGAGAAGGAGGTCTATACCAAGATCTATCTCCCTTTCGGGAGGGACACTAGGAAGGTCTTCTGGGAAGACATCTAGAAACTCATTAACAACCAGAATAGACTCAATAGGAGGGACTTTAGACTCCACATCATTGACTCTCACAATATGGTACAAGCACCCTTTGGAAATCAACATATGGGCTTTAATACAAGAAATGAATTTCCCCTTCACCTCAACATCCCGGCTCTCCCACTCAAGGACGGGTTCATTAGGAAATCGGAACTTGACTTTACGAGTCCTACAATCAATAGAAGCATAATATGCATGCAACCAATCCATCCCAAGAATAACATCAAAATCCACCATGTTCAACTCAACAAGATCACAAGGCAACAACTTATTTTATATGCAAACCGGACAATTTCTATACACTTTTCTAGCAACAATAGAGACACCAATGCGAGTGGATACTTCATATGACTCATGCAACAATTCCGACTCGATATGAAATTTTCTAGCAACTAAGGGGGTAACAAAGGAAAGGGTGGCACCCGGATCAATTAAAGTATAAACATCAAGATCAAAGATTTGCAACATACCGGTCACCACATCCGGAGTCACATTAACACCTTGTCTACCATGCAAAGCGTAAAATCGATTGTCCCTTGGGGCATCACTTTGAGAAGCACCTCTACCCAAAGGAGTAGTGTTAGCACTTCGGACCTTGTTGCTGATCTTGGGACATTCAAACCTCTTATGACCTACTTCTCGACATTCAAAGCAAGCACCCGAACCCTTCATGCAAGGACCACTATGCTTCCTCCCACACTTAGGGCATACATCCATAGAACCCACTTCACCTCCCGCTTGAGGTCTAGGAACATTGATAGCAAATCCCCGGTTGACATGAGGGTTTCCTCGGCCTTGATGAAATCTAGCACCCTTAGGGAACCTATTCTCCAATCGGGCCCTCTTGGCCTCGTGCCCCCTTCTCTTCCTCAATTTCTCCT